>NC_081353.1:12139477-12188005 GCF_029784015.1 Lycium ferocissimum
AATTTTCCCCAGAAAAGAACTTAGGATTAAATTTCCCTAAGTGCCTATAGCTAATGTTTGGTATTTATTGACGTATCAGAGATCTTTGGGGAGCCCAAGACTTGAGTTTGGATTAGCTTTGTGTTTGGACAGGTATGAAGCTCACCTTTCTTTCTTTTCGGCATGTCCTAGTCAGAATTAGGCTATGATACGAGCCTCGAGGTAACTCTATTTTAAGGTCCGAGCATGTATATGATGCTTGTCCACTTCTTGATATTCGCATTCTTAATTGTTGAACCGTGGTCCTTAAGTCCTTTGTATGATTGGATTTCAAATGTTGCAAAAGAATTTTGGTTCTTAATGGACTCTATGTCTAATAACGGGGTAACTTTCATAGACAAACCGCATTGCTTTGATATGTTCGTAAACGATTCCATAACGCATTAAGACTTTAACCTTCAGCGGGCGGGCTTCGTATTGGTTGATGCATATCCGTGGGCCCCGAGATTTTCCTTTGTATAGTCCTAACGACTTTTTTTTAAAGAACTTAATATGATTTTCGTTTTAACTCTCGAGCGCCGACTACTTACTTATCCATATCGAGTCCGTAATGATGACGTGTGTGCATATGGTTTCTCACTACTCGGCTTCGTGCAAGCCTCAATATGTCTTTCACCGAGTCCCGGTCGTGCACGTATTCGTGCACGTCTTCATTGCATTATTCACCGAGTCCCTCACTGTAGGGCCGAAACCAGCATATATGACGATATGTACGACGTGATGATAGACGTGATGATACGGGGATGGCGGCCAGATGGCATGACGATGATTCTATTCACCGAGTCCCTCACTAGGAGGGCCGATACCGTATATATATGATATGATATGATGACATGATGATATGATGAGATGCATATGATGATTTTTACTTACCGAGTCCCTCACTGTGAGGGCCGGACACGTTATGTATACGCATATGTACCACATGATACTGCCACATGCACGATTTATGTTTCAAAGGCAAGCCTTATGATTTCAATACTCCCCGATTTCGCACGATTCTCGTTTTACCGTATTTCATGCTTTACATGCTTCGCACATTATTCCGTACCGACCCTTTCTCGGGTCCGTTTCGTGCCACGCAGTACCACAGCAATAGGCAGTAGGACGTTAGCAGAAGGTATTCCAGCTGGATTAGCGAGCTCCACTTCTCCCGTGAGTGTCGCGCGGAGTCGTGTGCTCGCGTTGTGACATTCGGTTACGTTGAGACCTTGCGTACGTAGTCGAGTGTACATAACATGTCGCTTTGTAAAACTGCCACGTAAGTTTGTATCTTTATGTATTATAAGGCCGATTTCCTATGACACAGTGTTTTATTTTGTTTGAGAAAGACGTAAACGGCGTGGTTCTTTGAAAAGCTTCCTTTATGTTTTATTTTCATGATTTAGGCTCCGCGTACGATTAGAGTATTACGAGAGTCGTCACGGTTCACCGGCCCTAAGCCGAGGGTCGGTGCCCATCACGCCCTATCAGGTTAGGGTGTGACATCCCATGTGTTGAACCATGAAGAAATTGAAATTAGTGAAGGGTTATCTTACGAAGAAAAATCAGTTTAGATTCTAGATCGTCAAGTTAGAAGGTTGAGAATGAAGGATGTGGTGTTATGGCGAAACCATAATACTGAGGAAGCTACTTGGGAAACGGAAGAGGACATGGAGAAAAGATATCCCCACTTGTTCTCTATAAGGTGTATGAGCTAGCGTTTAATTATTCTTAGATGAATCGTTGTGTTTCGTTTGAAACAACTTGTGGTTTAGTGAATACTTTCTAGGTTATGATTCTCATTCGAGGACGAACGATTTTGGGCGGGGATAATGTAACATCCCGTAAATCCGTATGGAATATGAAAGCGTTATACCAGTTGTTTTTTGAACCTTATAAGTTAGGTTGTGTTCATAATTCGGGGACCTAGAAACCAAAACGGGAGCGTTGGGATGAAATCCCAATCTGCAGAATCGAGATTTTACGACAAAAGTACGACCCGTACTTTGCGGACGTTCTTTGGTCTTTTCAACCGGGAACTCTCCGGTACTTAGGGGAAGGTACGTCCGTACTTCAAAGGACGGGGACATCCTTCGCCCGTCCTTTTCCCGCCTTCACATTGACTCTCTAGCTTTGGTGGAAGTACGGGTTCGGAAGTTAACGGCCCGTACTTAGAAGCACGGGCCCCATCCTTCTTGGACGTACTTCTCTCGCGTCCATCAGAAACTTTAAAAACAAGGGTTCAGTTAATTTTATCATTTTTCAGTTGTTCAAAAAACCCTAAGTACAAAAACTACTTCTCAAAACCTCTTATTTCAAGGGAGTATCAAGATAATCTATTTCAAGGGAGTTCAAGCTAGGGTTTGGGTGATTCTCCTATAGGAAAGTAATTTATTGAACTGCCTATAACGTAATTAAGGTATGTCTCTCTTTTGAAAATTGGTTTTGGATGAATGTCTCTTTTAAAAAGCTCTTTGTTGAATAAAAAGGTGAACTTTTCATGAATTGAAACTTTATTTATTGCTTTAATTAAGGTTAATGTGCATGAGGGGAGAAGCCGATATTAAACCTAGTTTGTATCATGCTCTAAGTACACATACAAGTTTATACACGTTTTTTCCTCTATAGAGATGATCAATAATGATGTATTTAGGATTGATAATAATATTTTCATGTTGAATTATGACATTGAAATCTTGGTTAAAGTTATGTAAACGTTTTCAAGACATTCTTTGAAATGATTTATCTTTTACGAGATGGCATAATGAGCTTTAATGCTAATTGATGATGTGACTACCTTGAGACAAATTCAGAATCGGCTTCTCATGCTATGAACTTTATTGTTGTGTTTGTCCTAGCTATTCGGGAGGAAGGGTAGTTACTATAGATCCTAGCGTGGTATTGCTCTTAGCCATTCGAGAGGAATGCGGCCATACCGCCGGGTTCTCCACCCGCATGCGTTATGCCTAGCTATTCGGGAGAAAGGATAGCCACCGGTAATCACATATTCCGGTGTGGTTCGTTGTGATTAGGGAACATCTATGGTCATCACTTTGATGTGATTGATTCTTGGGCCTGTATTGGCAAGTGTGATATTCCTTATTCTTTCTTAGAACTGTTGTTGGTAATCATGATTAAATTGAAATGCATATTTGAAAGTTGTAACTTAACACAAGAGGCTTTATAATCAGTTTTGATAATTCTTATTGAGATACACAAGTTGAATAACTGCTTTTACATTGATTTCACAAGGGTTTCAGAACTGATTTCTTTAAGCATCATTGTACTTGATTTTCATATTTCTTGTTGTCCCCGAGGCACTCACTAAGTACGAAGTACTCAAGCATACCATTGTTATTTTTGATGGTATGTTAGGAAATGGAGAAGAGCAGGTTCTTGATACTTTTGGCGCTTAAGAAGGATGTCACGACACGACTAGGGCCATGACGGGCACCCGGGGCTAACCACCGAGCACCACTCATTCTATTACTCATCCTGCATACATTCATATTTATCTTATACTCATAGTCATAGAAAACTATTTGCATTTGAAACATATTCACTTTATATACATGAGCCCTTCGGCTATCAAAATAACATATATATATATATATATATATATATATATATATATATATATATATATATATATATATATATACAAAGAGAAACTTGCGAGACCATACTACCCACAACCGCGCATCTACGAGCTCTACTAGAGTGCTAGGACATGGGACGGGACAGGACCCCGTCATGCCCAAAACATACATATACATATATACCAAAAGAATAATCAATGGCACCTCCGGGAAAATAGAGTGCTCTCAAATCAGCTAATAGCTCCTACGAGTCTGGATCACCTCCCTGTCTACCTGTGGGCATGAACACAGCGTCCAAAGAAAATAGACGTCAGTACGAATATTGTACTGAGTATGTAAGGCATGAATGAAATAAATATAACGGGGAAATCATAAGTCATAGGATGAAGATATAACCTGCGCACTTTTAAGTGTGGATACATTTCATACATATATCGTACATAAGCATATCATATGTATAACCATAGCGTATACATCATCATATTACATGAATATCATCATCGTTAACCCGCGTCCGGGTAACCATCATATGCCGCCCACTAGTGGTGATCGTGTTTGGCCTTCTAGGCGCGGTGGAATCATAGCAGCCCGCCTTAACGGTGACATGTCCGGCCATTTAGGCGCGGTGGAATTATATCATCGTACATATCATAGACTTATCATTACTATTCATCTTATAGGCATATCATGACTTAGCATCATTATACATTTATCGTCAAAATATACATTATAACTTGAAAGCAATTATCGCTATGTCGGGGTGACATAAGGTCGTGAACCCCCGATTACATTATGGAGCATTCATAGACATTCTGCCTCACCTTGAAGGAATTAGCATATAAGGTGAGTGCATGTAATGAACAACATCAATAGATTATAGAAAGCATCATTAGCTTGATAGGAACATCATATCATGGACTCTAGAATCTTTAGACTTAAGCTTATCATCATCATCATTATCGTACTCATAGTGTATCTCTTATCCCATATGGCTATTCATGAACAAGGACTTTAGTTTCTCAAGATAGGACATTCATGAAGAAGGAGGAAATTCACGCCATAAGATTCATGCCTTAGAAAGAAAGGACTAAATTTCACATACCTTTGTCGTTTAACTATTCTATCGCTTGCTCGTTCTCCTTTAATGCACACGTTCTACCTTCAAGAGAATTCATATCGACATTAGCTAAACAATTATAAGAACGTGCTTACTAAAGCTAGAGAAATTTGGGCAGCATTTCCTTTGTTTATCCAACTTCCTCCATATTCTATATCAACTCCCAAACATTCATAACGACAATCACAATATCATAGACAACAATCATCATTCATTTGTATTATCCACATTTAACAATCTCACTTCAATTCCTCCATAATTATGACCATAGTTCACTATCGCGTTCTTTCACATACAATTCTTATTCCATGTTCTAAATGTCATTCGTAACCTACTTACAATCACAACATATCCATATTCATGATTCATTCCAACTACTACTCAACAATGACACTATTTCCACATTTATGACCCATTTTCTATATTCTTCTATAATCCAAGTGTTTCAACTTTTCAATACTTCAAACAACATGAAAAGATCATGAAACTTACCTTATATAATGGTAGAATAAGTCTTGAGTGGAAATACTCTTCTTGCACCAAAACCCTAATTCACTTCTCTTGGAATTTCTTGGCTTAGATTACTTAAATGTGTTTCACACTCTTGATTTTTGTTGGTTTCATGAAGTTGATCATCAATTTTATTTGTGTTCTTGTGGATGAAGAGTAGAGAATATTCCCAGGTTTCTGAGTTGTGTAGGAGAGAAATGAAATGAATTAAAATGAGAGAGGGGTCTTATATCGCCGTTTAAGTTCGCTCCCACCGTAACATACGGTCCGTTTATTTTATATCGACCGTATGTCTGGACCATATGTTTGGTCCAGTGAAGACCCTTGTTCTAGGCAGAACATACGGCCGGACATACGGTCCGTATGATTTATACGGCCAGTATGTCTAGCCGTATAATGCCCAGCTATCCGGAACATGTTCTCGTCGACTCGTTTGATCTCCGATCCTTATGGAACCTTCTTAACACTTGTTTAACACCTCAATACCAATCTAAGGGATGTTATAACTCTTTCCCAAAGCATCATTAGAACGTCATTAACTCGATAGTCGTAAATCCTACCCGACACACAATACATGCCTTGCTTTCCTTAACAACTTTCTTTCCTTATCTTAGATGCCTTTGAAATCTCATTTAGGGTCATCAAATTCTATTTCTTACTTATCAAAACATCGTATACGTCATGCCCTTCGTTGGCCTATTCACTGTACGTTAACGGGAAATCTTCCGAGGTGTAACATTCTTCCCCCCTTTTAGAACATTCGTCCTCGAATGTTAAGTCATTGGGGATTCTAGAAAAATTTCGCCCGAGTTTCCTCTGTAATATGGCACTACCATCCTGTCACAACAACCCATAATAACATTGCCTCACAGGGCCATAACACAATAGCAATATAAATTGGCCACACACGACCCACAAGCATAAAAGAAAAACATACATACCTCATAATCTCGATGTCTCATCATGAATCTCTTCCCGGGGCTGAAATAAGTGTGGATATGTGGATTTCATCTTCTCTTCCGCCTCCCAAGTCATCTCTTCTCGATTATTATTTCACCATAAGACCTTAACTTAGGCCACTTCCTTATTTAGAAGTCTCCGTACTTGCCTGTCTAAGATGGCAATGGGCACTTCTTCATAAACTAGTTTTTCTATCACTTGAACGTCATCTATTGGCACAATCCTCATAGGATCTCCAACACACTTATGGAGCATTGAGACATGGAAAACTGGATGGACTAATTCAAGTTCTGAAGGCAAGTCCAATTCATAAGCTACTTGACCCACCTTGCGGATGATTTTATAGGGTCCGATATATCAAGGACTTAACTTTCCTTTCTTGCCAAATCTCATCACGCCTTTTATTGGCGACACTTTTAAGAATACCCAGTCATCAACTTGAAATTCTAAGTCTCGTCGGCGGTTGTCCGCATAAGATTTTTGGCGACTTTGGGCTGTCAACAATCGATCTCGGATCACTTTGACCTTTTTTACCTTTGTTGAATCAACTTGGAGCCTATTAGTTGTACTTCTCTGATTTCAAACCAACCAATTGGAGACCTGCACTTCCTTCCATATAAAGCTTCATACGGAGCCATTTAAACACTGGAATGGTAGCTATTGTTATATGAAAACTCAATAAGGGATAAGTGGTCATCCCAACTACCACCAAAATCCAGCACACATGCTCGTACATGTCCTCCAAGGTCTGAATGGTACGCTCGGCTTGTCCATCAGTTTGCGGATGAAATGCCGTGCTGAGCCCTAGTTGAGTACCCAAACCTTCTTGGAAAGATTTTCAGAACTTAGCTGTAAATTGTGCTCCTCTGTCTGTAATAATGGATATCGGAACTCCATGAAGTCTCACAATCTCCTTGATATACAACCTCGCATAATCTTCTGCTGAGTAGGTGGTTCTGACAAGAAGAAAATGAGCTGCTTTTGTGAGTCTATCTACGATCACCCATATGGAGTCATACTTGCCTCGGGAATGGGGTAATCCCACAATAAAATCCATATTGATCACTTCCCATTTCCAAGTAGGAATTTCCATGGCTTGCAATAACCCTCCTGGCTTCTGATGTTCGATCTTTACTTGCTGGCAATTTGGACATTGAGCTACAAATTCTGCTATGTCTCTTTTTATGCCATCCCACCAATATATCAACTTGAGATCATGATACATCTTTGTCGTTCCTGGATGAATAGAATACCGAGAATGATGGGCTTCTTCTAGGATTCGACGATGCAATTCTGCAACATTCGGAACACATAGCCTGCCTTGGTATCTAAGAATCCCATCTATAGAATTTTCAAATGGAGACTTCTCCTTTGTCATGAAATGTATCTCTATAATGGCTCAATTGAGGATCTTCATACTGCCGCTCTTTTACTTCCATGTTCAAGGACGAAACTATGGGATTATTAACACTAACTCCTGCTCCACCTGAATCGATTAGATGTACTCCAAGATTAGCTAGTTGATGGAGCTCATGAATCAACTCTTTCTTCTCCGAAGGAATTTCACATAGGCTTCCCATTGATCGGCGGCTAAGCGCATCAGCTACTACATTTGCCTTTCCGGGGTGGTATAAGATACTCACATCGTAATCTTTCAATAATTCTAACCACCGCCTCTGCCGCAGATTCAACTCCTTTTGTTTGAAAATGTATTTGAAGATTCTTGTAATCTGTGTAGATATCAACGTGCACACCATACAAGTAATGTCTCCACATTTTTAACGCATGAATAACTGCAGCCAATTCAAGATCATGAGTTGAGTAGTTCTTTTCATGTTTCCGCAGTTGTCCCAAAGCATAAGCAATAACTCTACCATGTTGCATTAACACACATCCTAACCCAACACCGGAAGCATCACAATATATAACATAACCATCAGGCCCTTCTGGAAGTGTTAAGACTGGAGCTGAGGTCAACCTGTCCTTCAACTCTTGGAAACTGCGCTCACAAGCATCATTCCATTGAAATTTAGCCGACTTCTGGGTTAGCTTCATCAATGGGGCTGAAATAGATGAAAATCCCTCTACAAACCTTCTATAATAACCTGCCAATCCTAGAAAGCTACGAACTTCTGTAGGCGTCATAGGCCTTGGCCAAGTCTTCACGGCTTCAATTTTCTGGGTGTCAACTCGAATGCCATCATCTGAAATGACATGACCTAAGAATGTCACAGAATTCAACCAAAACTCACACTTTGAAAATTTTGCATTCAATTCCCGAGTTCGAAGAATTCCAAGAACAATACGCAAATGGTCTGCATGTTCTGATTCTGTGCGAGAATACACCAGAATATCGTCAATGAATACTATTACGAACAAGTCCAAGAGAGGCCTGAACACATTATTCATCAGATTCATGAACACGGCCGGAGCATTAGTTAGCCCAAATGACATCACCCGAAATTCATAATGGCCATATCTCGTTCTGAAAGCTGTTTTGGGAACATCTTCTTCTCTAACTCTTACTTGATGATAGCCCGACCTCAAGTCTATTTTGGAGAACCACTTGGCGCCTTGTAATTGATCAAATAAATCATCAATCCTTGGAAGGGGATATTTGTTCTTTATTGTCACCTTATTCAACTGTCTATAATCGATGCACATTCGTAGGGAACCATCTTTTTTTCTCACAAATAGGACAGGTGCTCCTCACGGTGATGAACTGGGTCTAATAAACCCCTTCTCAAGCAAATCTTTCAACTGTGCCTTTGGCTCTTTCAATTTCGCCGAGCCATTCGGTAAGGAGGAATAGAAATAGGTTCCAGATCCGGCAACACATTAATAGCGAAATCAATTTCTCTTTCCGGAGGAAGGTCCGGTAGTTCATCCGGAATACATCCGGAAATTCATTCACTACCTAACCGATTGGAAAGTTCGGTAACTTTGCTTCGGTATCGCGAACTCGACTAAGTGATAAATATAGCCCTTAGCTATCATCTTTCTTGCCTTAAGGTAGGAAATAAACCTACCTCATGGGATCTTTGTATTCCCCTTCCATTCAAGCATGGGCTCTCCCGAAAATTGAAATCGAACTACTTTCATTCAGCAATCAACATTAGCATAACATGAGGCCAACCAATCCATACCCATAATCACATCGATATCTAACATTTCCAACTCAACTAAATCAGCTTTAGTTTGGCGGTCACATATCACAATCATACAATCTTTGTATACTTGTCTAGCTATCACGGAATCACCAACCGGAGTAGATACTGTCACACCCTAATTTTCGATAGGGCATGATGGGCACCCGACCCTTACTTAGGGCCGAGCGAACCCGCTGACTCTCGTTATACTCATAATCATCTTTGGGCCCTTAACTCCTAACATGAATGCATAATGAAAGCTTTCAAGAAACATACTTTTCATCTTTCTCAAATCAAGTGAAATCTGCAAACATATGAAATCTGTAATATAATGCATATTGATACATCGGCTTACAGAGCCGCTTACAAAACTGACATATCATATACGTGACTCTGTCTGCAAAGTCTCTAACATAGAACGTGATGCCACAACATAAATACTCTGACTCGGTAGCACTCCGAAGGAAATGGAGCTCGTCGATCCAGCTATGATCTCTTATGCTGACGTCCTCTACTCATCCGTAGGTACCTGCGTGGCATGAAACGCAGCCCCCGAAGAAAGGGGGTCAGTACGGAATATGTACTGAGTATGTAAAGCATGGAATACAGAAAACGAGGTCATAACCGAAGTAAGGAGTACAGAAAGTGAGCACAATAACGTAATACCAAAATGCTTGCATTTAAAATACAAATCATACATAAGAGGTACAGAAGACAAATATAATAATTAGAATGCCAAAATGCTTACTCCTGAAATACAAATCATGCATATCAATGTCATGTATCATATCCGTCCCATAATGGGACTAAGTGACATAAGTAAATAATCACCTCGTACATATGCATATATAACGTGTCCCGGCCCTCCAGTGAGGGACTCGGTAAATGAGGTCATATAATCATCATGCATAGCCATCATATCATCATATACATGTATACCGTACCCGGCCCTCTAGTGAGGGACTCGGTGAATGGAATCATCATATCATCATGTCATCATATTATCATATCATATATCACGTACGGTCCGTAATGGGACCCGACGGACAGAACGTGGTCGCCACTCCATCTTGGGCGCCACAACACATCATACTTCGGAATATTGTATACCTCCGAACACATCATACTCCGTATCACATCATACTTCGTATCACATCATACTTCAGAATCACATCATACTTCGGAAACTCATCATGCTTCGGAATATAGCATAGTGCGCACGATAACATACCGGCCCGGGACTCGGCGAAAGAGGTAATAACAGAATGCACGAGCAGAATCGTGAGAAACTATATGCAATTTAAAACATTCACAAAGACTCAATAGAATAATCAAAACGATCTATCATTTACAAACCAGACAATAGTCAAATCAAGTTTCCTCCGAATGTCACTCGGGTACATATCAGATAGAACTTTAGAAATCATAGTTACGTATCAAAATCATATGCATAAAAATCCTCATTTCAGACTCACCAGATAAGTAAGTAATCATACTCGGGGGTCGGGATGATAGCCATAGTATGTTCTTTCAAAAAGTCGTTAGGACTATACAACGAAGGTCTCGGGGCCCACGGATATGCATCATACCAATCCGGGCCCGCCAATGAAAGTTAAAGTCATTATTCGTTGTAGAATCACTTACGGGCATATCAAAGCGATCCGGTTCTGTCTATGAAAGTTACGGACATTTTTAAACATAGGGTCCTTTAGGAACAAAACCGTTTATACAACATTTTAATTCCAATCATATCAAAGACATAAAGACCATAGCTTGACCATATTAGGGATGCCAACATCAAGAAGCAAATATGAATCATAAACATGCTCGGAACTTAAGAATGGAGTTAGCCCAAGGCACAAATCATGTCATATCTTACTTCCGTCTAAGACATGCCAAAAGAAGGAAAGAGTAAGCTTTACATACCTCGTCCGCTTCCTAAGCTAATCCAAACTTAAGTCTCGGCTTCTCAAGATCTACAATAACGTCGTTAGACGCCAAACATTAGTCATGAGCACTTAGGAATCCAATTTCCAAGCTAGCACTTTATCTACAGAAATTTGGGCAGCATTTCCCCTATAAACTCAACATCCCCGAGAATTCAAATCGGCCAAATCTTCAACAACAATACCAACAACCATATTAACAATATCAATAATCCATTTCAAACGCATTCTAACATTAATAACTCCTTTCTACATAATTCGACGACATTCAATTACATTCAATTTAACTACCTACTTTCAAGCTAACATCAACACTCACAAGTTCAAGTACTAATCCGAGATCATTCAAACCAGATTCAAGAATATTTCAAGCAATCCGTATAATATTCAAAACACTCCAATCAACACACACACAACTCGAAACCTTCCAGCTTCAATGGAAACAACAACAACACATTTTTTCCTCCAAATTCATGAACTACACCAACAATCCACACATTGACAACATTATCTTCATAATTACAAGAAACTATATTTGATTCACATTAGCTTCCAAGAACAGCCCATACACGACTTTAACTTCAATTTAAATCCTTAAACCTTCATTTGCATCATAGAATTCACAACAATCAACAACCAAAACACTAAATAAAATTTGTTCATCATTCCTATATAACATCATATACTCACGGCCAAACCTCAACATACAAACTTCCATGAATTTCATTCATTTCTACATACTACAACATATATAAATCATCTATGAAAACATGTAAACAAGATTAAATCTCACCTTCTCCATTCAACTTCTTCACTCGGCTAGAGTTGATGAATTGCAAGAATGAAAAGTTTGCTTGTTCCAACAACTATCCCATGTTAATAAGGACCTTCCACTTGGTAGAAAAACTAGAAGAAAATAATTTCTCTTGGTAATTCTTGGACACCAATTTCGGCCATAGCTTGGCCGAATGGTCTCTCCCTCCTTTTCTCCATGCTTCTTGAATTTTCTAAGGGGTGTAAAATGATGAAGATGATTTAATTTGTCATCTTTTCACCATATATAATTAACACATGTGGCCCTATGGCCCACACTAATTCACATGGCCACTTAGGCCCTCTCATGAACTATTATTTCCACTTCTAGTCCCTACAAATATAAAGTAATCACATGCACCCTTCATAGCTTGAACTAATAAAATTTGGCCAACCACGGGTGGGTCCCACATACCCCCACACGGCCACATGGCCACATGGCCATTTGGCCATTTCATGAAATAATTTTTTTCCAACTTTAGCCCCTAGTTTTCCTCAATATTTCCATCCAATAAAATCATAAGCAACTTGTGTCTTAAAACAATGTCGAAAAATAGTCTTGTCCATAATTTTTCGCAATTTGCTCAGAATACCCCAATATACAAAATACGGGATATAACATCCTTCCCCCCTTTAGAACATTCGTCCTCGAATGCTCAATTAGTCTCATAAGGTCTTATAAGGATCTCGGGGGTTTCTTTTATTACTATAACATGCTGTCCCACCTACCAGTCATATTTCCTCTTCAGCTTCTCAAGTCATCTTTTCCCTGTTATCGCTCTGCCGCAATACCTTAACAGAAACCACGTCCTTAGTACGCAACCTCCTTTGCTTTTTACGTCTGAATTTGTAAGACTTTTCAGAAAACTTCCCAGGGGGTCACCCATCCTAAAATTGCTCTCACTCCAGCACGCTTAACTTTGGAACTCTGATAGAATACGATGCTTTAATGCTGATATAATCGCGTCCACCTCACCGCATGCCCTTCATCGCGTAATCTGGAGTAAGTTGAAGTCTTAACAGATCCCGAAACGTCCTCGTAACACATCTCTCCGAATTAGAAAGGGTCTCTTACTTTTCTTATTTCCTTCTTCCAATTACCCCTCTTTTCTTATACTCGCTATCATTTCCGTTATTATATAGCCCTTATTCCAAACTTCCCCTACAGAACTTGATAAGCCTTCCTTATTCGTCCTATGGCTCGCTTTTCCGTTTCACACTTGCCTTTATATTCTAGCTACACAGATTACATCATAGCTTTGGCCACTTTCTCACTAGGCTTTACTTATTTTCATAACAATCCCCGTTATATTCACATTATATCTTATTCGTAATCAATCCTATAGCATAACACTTCTTAACCCTTTACCCTTTCCGATCAACTTTACTCTTAATATCTCACAAGCTGTCTTATCAATACATTCATATCCATTACAATTCTTTTTCTTCTGTGCTCTTGTCTTAATCATACTATTACTTCTTCTAACTATAAGCTCGTCATAATTCATCCCTGTTTATCAATTCAGTCAGTACCATAATATAACTCTCTATCAAGGTTTGCCAATCTCTTCTAAATCATTCTGTTAAAATCACAAGCCCTTTCCAAATTCTTCTTACCATATCGATATCGACCTTCTAATTATTATTACCATCAATTCAACAGTTAACTTATTTCTCAAGATCAGCCGTACTTGCAACTTAATCAAATCTTATCATTACTATTAGTAAGACCTTTCAAGTCATATCACAAACGTGTATCTCATTCTCTTTTATTTCCAGGAAAATTTTGGCAGAGTTTCCTACGTAATTGTTACTATCTCAAAACCTGCACGCAGGAAATACCAACAATGCCTCACAGGGCCAACATATGTATATACATATATCATATCGTATCACAGCCACACAAGGCTCCCAATATCAACAACAGTACGAAAATGATGAACATACCTCGTATGCCCAACTCAAACTCTTTTTGTTACACTTTTCTTGTTTACTTTCTCTTTTAATCTTCAACTTGCATTTCGATCGTACTTCAATATCTTACCCGACATATATCTTTCATACCTTTGCTTACCTGCGTGTTCTGTAATTTCTAATATCGCTAGTCACTTTCTTCTGTCGATGCCATTCTTCTGCTGAAATCAAAGGTTAGTATCAAAAGTCTTATTCCCTATGACTTGGCTCTATGGCACGATCTCAGATGTGAAAGAAGAGTAACCACCCTAGATGCCCGTAGCCTCTGTTTATAAATGTGGCGCGCTTCGCACCATAAACGGGGACTCTGCTGGACACGACTTTGCGGACAACCCCCGGGACGAGCGCACGATACCAATTTGTCACACACAATTTCCGATAGGGCATGATGGGCACCCGACCCTTACTTAGGGCCGAGCGAACCCGCTGACTCTCGTTATACTCATAATCATGCTGGGCCCTTAACTCCTAACAAGAATGCATAATGAAAGCTTTCAAGAAACATACTTTTCATCTTTCTCAAATCAAGTGAAATCTGCAAACATATGAAATCTGTAATATAATGCATATTGATACATCGGCTTACGAGCGCTTACAAAACTGACATATCATATACGTGACTCTGTCTGCAAAGTCTCTAACATAGAACGTGATGCCACAACATAAATACTCTGACTCGGCAGCACTCCGGAGGAAATGGAGCTCGCCGATCCAGCTATGATCTCTTCTGCTGACGTCCTCTACTCATCCGTAGGTACCTGCGTGGCATGAAACGCAGCCCCCGAAGAAAGGGGGTCGGTGCGGAATATGTGCGAGTATGTAAAGCATGGAATACAGAAAACGAGGTCATAACCGAAGTAAGGAGTACAGAAAGTGAGCATAATAACCAGAATACCAAAATGCTTGCATTTAAAATACAAATCATACATAAGAGGTACAGTAGACAAATATAATAATTAGAATGCCAAAATGCTTACTCCTGAAATACAAATCATGCATATGAATGTCATGTATCATATCCGGCCCATAATGGGACTGAGTGACATAAGTAAATAATCACCTCGTACATATGCATATATAACGTGTCGCGGCCCTCCAGTGAGGGACTCGGTAAATGAGGTCATATAATCATCATGCATAGCCAACATATCGTCATATACATGTATACCGTACCCGGCCCTCTTGTGAGGGACTCGGTGAATGGAATCATCATGTCATCGTATTATCATATCATATATCACGGACGGTCCGTAATGGGACTCGACGGACAGAACGTGGTCGCCACTCCATCTTTGGCGCCACAACATATCATACTTCGGAATATTGTATACCTCCGAACACATCATACTTCGTATCACATCATACTTCGTATCACATCATACTTCGTAACACATCATACTTCGTATCACATCATACTTCGGAATCACATCATACTTCGAAATCACATCATACTTCGGAAACTCATCATGCTTCGGAATATAGCATAGTGCGCACGATAACATACCGACCCGGGACTCGGCGAAAGAGGTAATAACAGAATGCACGAGCAGAATCGTGAGAAACTATATGTAATTTAAAACATTCACAAAGACTCAATAGAATAATCAAAACGATCTATCATTTACAAACCAGACAATAGTCAAATCAAGTTTCCTCCGAATGTCACTCGGGTACATATCAGATAGAACTTTAGAAATCATAGTTACGTATCAAAATCATATGCATAAAAATTCTCATTTCAGACTCACCAGATAAGTAAGTAATCATACTCGGGGGTCGGGATGATAGCCATAGTATGTTCTTTCAAAAAGTCATTAGGACTATACAACGAAGGTCTCGGGGCCCACGGATATGCATCATACCAATCCGGGCCCGCCCATGAAAGTTAAAGTCATTATACGTTGTAGAATCACTTACGGGCATATCAAAGCGATCCGGTTCTGTCTATGAAAGTTACGGACATTTTTAAACATAGGGTCCTTTAGGAACAAAACCGTTTATACAACATTTTAATTCCAATCATATCAAAGACATAAAGACCATAGCTTGACCATATTAGGGATGCCAACATCAAGAAGCAAATATGAATCATAAACATGCTCGGAACTTAAGAATGGAGTTACCCCAAGGCACAAATCATGTCATATCTTACTTCCGTCTAAGACATGCCAAAAGAAGGAAAGAGTAATCTTTACATACCTCGTCCGCTTCCTAAGCTAATCCAAACTTAAGTCTCGGCTTCTCAAGATCTACAATAACGTCGTTAGATGCCAAACATTAGTCATGAGCACTTAGCAATCCAATTTCCAAGCTAGCACTTTATCTACAGAAATTTGGGCAGTATTTCCCCTATAAACTCAACATCCCCGAGAATTCAACTCGGCCAAATCTTGACAACAATACCAACAACCATATTAACAATATCAATAATCCATTTCAAACGCATTCTAACATTAATAACTCCTTTCTACATAATTCGACGACATTCAATTACATTCAATTTAACTACCTACTTTCAAGCTAACATCAACACTCACAAGTTCAAGTACTAATCCGAAATCATTCAAACCAGATTCAAGAATATTTCAAGCAATCCGCACAATATTCAAAACACTCCAATCAACACACACACAACCCGAAACCTTCCAGCTTCAATGGAAACAACAACAACATATTTCTTTCCTCCAAATTCATGAACTACACCAACAATCCACACATTGACAACATTATCTTCATAATTACAAGAAACTATATTTGATTCACATTAGCTTCCAAGAACAGCCCATACACGACTTTAACTTCAATTTAAATCCTTAAACCTTCATTTGCATCATAGAATTCACAACAATCAACAACCAAAACACTAAATAAAATTTGTTCATCATTCCTATATAACATCATATACTCACGGCCAAACCTCAACATACAAACTTCCATGAATTTCATTCATTTCTACATACTGCAACATATACAAATCATCTATGAAAACATGTAAACAAGATAAATCTCATCTTCTCCATTCAACTTCTTCACTCGGTTAGAGTTGATGAATTGCAAGAATGAAGAGTTTGCTTGTTCCAACAACTATCCCATGTTAATAAGGACCTTCCACTTGGTAGAAAAACTAGAAGAAAATAATTTCTCTTGGTCAATTCTTGGACACCAATTTCGGCCATAGCTTGGCTGAATGGTCTCTCTCTCCTTTTCTCCATGCTTTTTGAATTTTCTAAGGGGTGTAAAATGATGAAGATGATTTAATTTGTCATCTTTTCACCATATATAATTAACACATGTGGCCCTATGGCCCACACTAATTCACATGGCCACTTAGGCCCTCTCATGAACTATTATTTCCACTTCTAGTCCCTACAAATATGAAGTAATCACATGCACCCTTCATAGCTTGAACTAATAAAATTTGGCCAACCACAGGTAGGTCCCACATACCCCACACGGCCACATGGCCATTTGGCCATTTCATGAAATAATTTTTTTCCAACTTTAGCCCCTGGTTTTCCTCAATATTTCCATCTAATAAAATCATAAGCAACTTGTGTCTTAAAACAAAGTCGGAAAATAGTCGTGTCTATAATTTTTCGCAATTTGCTCAGAATACCCCAATGTACAAAATACGGGATATAACAGATACCTCAAAAGGTTTAATTGGCTCGGGTTTCACCCCAATACAATTAGCAACATATGGAGTAATATAAGATAGTGTGAAACCCGGATCTATCAATGCATACACATCATGGAAAAATACGGACAATATACCTGTAACCACATCTGGGGAAGACTCGAGATCCTGTCGTTTGGCTCAAGCATATATGCGGGGCTGTGTGGCACCTGAAGTAGATGCTCCCCCTCGGCCTCTACCTCGGCCCTGCGCACGGAATACGAGGTACGCACGCCGGGCGCCGAAGAGGAGCCGGTGGCGATCTCGTGGGTCGAACCCCACCTCTACCATACCTCGAAGGACAATCACGCATCAAGTGTCCAGTATGTCCATAAATATAATAAGCATCTGTGCCCTGGCGACATGGCCCCGAGTGTAATTTTCTGCACTGGCTGCATCGGGGAACCGGTGGTCTCCTCTTGTTATATCCCGTATTTTGTACATTGGGACCATCCCGTTTAACTATGATAAGTTAGGGACAAAACCATTCCGGGATACAAAGTCGGGACTTTTGACCTCGATTTTATTTTAAGACATAAGTTGTGCATGAATTTGTTGGCATGGAATATTTAGGAAAATTTGGGACCAAAAATGGAATAATTGGAAGTTGCAAATCATGCAAAATAGGCCATGTTGGCCGTGTGGACTTGAAATGTCCCACACACTTTGTGGACAATTTTAATTGGTCCAACACATGTGTGTGGGCCATGGACACTTGTGCAATTTAGGTGGAAGATTAAAAGATGACTTCTAAGTCATCTACCTTCATTCTACACTTAGCAAAAAAATAAGAAGTTGAAGAACAACAACTTGAACCTTTCGGCCAAGAACCTTGAAAAACCAAGTCCAATTTTAGCCATCCCAAAAATATTTCTTTGATGCAAATCCACTAATTGGAGGTCCCTAAGTAACGTGGAAGTGTTGTTGGAGTGATCAAACCGCTAGTTGTCATCCTAGCTAACCCTAGCTAGTTGTGAAGTTGAAGGAAGAAAGGTAAGATTTAAGCATGTTTTATGTGTTATGAATGGTGTATTCATGTTGTAGTATGCTAAAATGGATGGAAATCATGAAATATGGTGTGTTGGAAGTGAGCCGTGTGCATGGTGTGTTAGCCGTGTGATGTGTGTGTTGTGTTTAAGTGATGAGTTAAGTTCTATGAAGCATGTTAATTGTTGTAGTGTGAAGAAAAGAATGAGAATCATCAACATATGTATATGTGTAGTGTTGGCCGAATATGGGTCATATTATATGACAATGAATGAATTAATTCTATTTGGAATTTTGAATGTTGTCGTTATGAATTCTATGTTGGAAATGAGAGTTTAATGACTCAAGATTGATGTTGTAATTGTATGGGCTGATTTGAAGGTTATTGTGCATTTGATGTAATTTGTATATTTATGAGAATGACATTGTTAGAGTGTGGATTGTTGGTGCAAATCATGACTTGAAAGTGAGGAATGGGTTATAGTGGTGTTCTCGGGTTTGGGGCTGTTTTCGGGTAAATTGGAGCAATTGTTGGATTATTGGAAATGTTGTATGAATTGTTTGAAATGTCCTTGAATGTTGTTGGTATGGGTTCGGGTTAGTATTTGAATGTATAAGCATTGATGTTGGCTTGAATGCAAGCCGTTGAATCGAATATATTGAAAGTTGTTGAATGATGAAAAAGAGGGTTATTAATGTTGTATTGCCTTTCGGATTGATTATTAATGTTGCTAGGTTGGTTGTTGTTATTGTTGTTGATTTTGGCGAGCTAAATTCTCGGGTTGGCCTATTTACGGGGAAATCTTTGTCCAAATTTACGCAGAATTAAGTGTTAGTTTGGAATTAAATGCCTAAATGGCTATAGCTAATATTTGATATCCGTTGACGTATTTGTAGACCTTGGAGAGCCGAGGCGTAGGTTGAGATTAGCTTGAGTTTGGAGTAGCTTTGAGAGCGTTCGAGGTATGTAAAGCTCAACCACTTTCCTCTTTTGGCATGCCTTAGTTACAAATAGGCTATGACACGAGCCTCGAGGAAACTCTATTCTCGAAATCCGAGCATGTGTATGACTCTTATTTGTTTCTTGGAATTCGTATGCTTGATATGATGAAATATTGGCCCTTATGTCTTTGGAATATTTGATTTTCAAATTTTGCATAAAAAGTTTGGCTTTTAAAGAATTCCGTAACTACGAATGCCCGTATCTTTCACAGAAAGGCTCGGATTGCCTCGATATGTTCGTAGGAGGTTGTATGGCGTATGATGAGTATGTTTTTCATAGGCGGGCCCGGCTCGGGTCAACACCCGTCCGTGGGTCCCGCGACTCTTCTTTTTGTAATCCTGATGACTTTTGAAAGAATTTGGTTCGACTATTATTCTGATTTCCAAGTATGGTCATTTTACTTATCTTTCGAGTCTATGATAATGATTTTATACATATGGTTACTCACGACTCGCTCGTGCATTACGTGTATCTTTCGCCGAGTCCGGGCCGGTTTCGTTGTCGTGCGCACTTTGTTATACTCGGTGTTATCTTGTGTTATGGTTCGCCGAGCCCCTCGCTCGAGGGTTCCGCTTTATTTGGTGTTATCTTGTGTATGGCGTTATGGTGTTATTTGGCTCGAGGGGCGGGTTTATTTATATTTGGTGTTATCTGTGTATGACGTTATCTTTGTGTTATGATGTGTGACGGGGATACGGAGATTTGAAACTTTACGGTGTTATCTTGTGTTATGGCGCCGATGACGGGCGGCGACCATATTTTCGAGCCCTATGCATGACTTGTATTTTGAAAGTAAACATTTTGATATTTTGGAAATGCATTTACTTTACGTAGCTTTGTTTCGATTATGACTCGGATTTGTTTACTACATTTTACGCTTTGCATACTCGGTACATATTTCGTACGACCCCGCTCTTCGGAAGTGCGTTTCATGCCGCGAGTACGGACGCACGGTTGGTGATCCGCCGGTCTAGGACACCCTTTTCTGTTTTTGGAGTGCTCCCCTTATTCCGGAGCCCACATTTTGGTATATATTCGTTCATTGCATATGTATATGTTTGTTCGGTACGGCGGGGCCTGTCCGTCATATGACTCGTTGGTCATTTAGGGTACGTAGACGTGTATGTGGGTTAGGCCTATTACGCATGCGTGTGTGTGTGTGTATGTTATATGTTCTGGGCGATCCCATTCGCCGTGGCAGCCTTGTCGGCTTGCATTTGTATATGTTTTGGGCCGTTGCGCCATTTGATAGCCTTGTCGGCTTCTGATATATACATGGTTGTGTTTGAGATGTGTTTGCGACAGTTTGATATAATCTGAGACAGTGTTTGATATTTGTGTCCGTATAAGCTATCTGTATGTGATTCGAATTAGTGATTGTGTTTGGGTGCCCAGCTCGGGCACTAGTCACGGCCTACGGGGTTGGGTCGTGACACCTCTGACTATAATCACCCCCAAACTGGGAACCGAAAGCTCTCGAACTCTGACCCTGTCCTGAAAGAATGGAGTGATCAAATCTCCTACCCGTAAATCGTGGAGGTGCACTAGTCACCGACTGGCTTGAGTGTCTAGAATGTGTCGCTTGATCCTCTGTAATCATGCACGCCCCATAGATGCGGCCCTCTTGCTTTGCCCTCTATCAATATCACGATCACCCCTGCGGAGGTTGTTGTCCTTCTAAATTCTGGGCATGGGCTTGAATGCGGGGGATATCCATCCCGTCTTGCAACGAAGCCGTCAAATAATCCTTGAATAAATGTGGCCCTAAGCCACTCACAAATCTATGCACCCGATCTCCTATGTCGGCCACCATAGTCGGGGCATATCTAGCCAATGAATTAAATTGAAAGCTACACTCCCGGGCACTCATACTCCCTTGCTTCAAATTTAGAAATCTATCCGCTCTAGCTCGGCGGACCTCGGGTGGCAAATAATGGTGAATGAAAGCATCTACGAATTCTTGTCAAACGAGAGGAGGCGCATTCTCTCTTCTTAATTCTATCCAATTATTATACCATAAGACCGCCACATCCCGGAGTCTATACGATGCCAACTCCACAAATTCAGTTTTGGAGGCATGGATAATCTTTAATGTCCTCAACATCTCATCAATAAAGCCTTGCGGATCTTCATCCGGCTTTGACCCGAAAAACTCCGGAGGATTCAAACTCATGAAATCGCGAGCTCTAGTACTAGCTGACTGATCACTTTGTCCCGCATTCAGCCGCTGTGCCTGAGCGGCAACTAACTGCGTCAATAAATGAATAGCTTCGGTCCCTTATTGACCCGAAGTAGCCGACGGAGGGACCGGAGGCATAGGAGCTGGAGTTGAAGCCCCTTCTTGCTCTTCTGTAATAGGCAAAGTGGAAGAAGCATTAGATGGAGCCTCATTATGTGATTCACCCTCATCTACATTCATTGGCGGCTCCCTTTCAACCCACTTTTTCATAGTAGTCTTGCCCTTCTGGGCGGCTTTAGCTCTTCCCTTTGGCGGCATTTCTGAAATCATAGCACATTATTAGGGAGGAGAAAATCTTATAACACAGCTCTATCCCACGATCTCTTAAGATGAAAGATGGTCATGTGTCCTAAATGCCCTATAGCCTCCTATTTATTAGCGTGGCGCGCAACACACCATAAATAAGACTTTACTAGACACGGGCGTAGACACGAGGCGGCTGCTCGATACCACTTTTGTCACGACGACTAGGGCCATGACACCACCGGGGGCTAACACCGAGCATCACTCATTCTATTACTCATCTGCATACATTCATATTTATCTTATACTCATAGTCATAGAAAACTATTTGCATTTGAAACATATTCACTTTATATACATGTTCCCTTCGGCTATCAAAACAACATATATATATATATATATATATATATATATATATATATATATACAAAGAGAAATTTGTGAGACCATACTACCCACAACTGCGCATCTACGAGCTTCTACTAGAGTGCTAGACATGGGGACGGGACGGGACCCGTCGTCATGCCCATAACATACATATACGTATATACCAAAAGAATAATCAATGTCACCTCGGAAAATGGAGTGCTCTCAAATCAGCTAATAGCTCTTACGAGTACGGATCACCTCCCTTGTCTACTGTGGGCATGAACACGGCTTCCAAAAGAACGGACGTCGGTACGAATATTGTACTGAGTATGTAAGGCATGAACGAAATAAATATAACGGGGAAATCATAAGTCATAGGATGAAGATATAACCTGCGCACTTTTAAGTGTGGATACATTTCATACATATATCGTACATAAGCATATCATATGTATTACCATATCGTATACATCATCATATTACATGAACATCATCATCGTTAACCTGCGTCCGGGTAACCATCATATGCCGCCCACTAGTGGTGATCGTGTTCGGCCTTCTAAGCGCGGTGGAATCATAGCAGCCCGCCTTAGCGGTGACATGTCCGGCCATTTAGGCGCAGTGGAATTATATCATCGTGCATATCATAGACTTATCATTACTATTCATCTTATAGGCATATCATGACTTAGCATCATTATACATTTATCGTCAAAATATACATTAGAACTTGAAAGCAACTATCGCTATGTCGGGGTGACATAAGGTTGTGAACCCCCGATTACATTATGGAGCATTCATAGACATTCTGCCTCACCTTGAAGGAATTAGCATACAAGGTGAGTGCATATAATGAACAACATCAATAGATTATAGAAAGCATCATTAGCTTGATAGGAACATCATATCATGGACTCTAGAATCTTTAGACTTAAGCTCATCATCATCATCATTATCGTACTCATAGTGTATCTCTTATCCCATATGGCTATTCATGAACAAGGACTCTTAGTTTCCTTGAAGATAGGACATTCATGAAGAAGGAGAAAATTCATGCCATAAGATTCATGCCTTAGAAAGAAAGGACTAGCCTCACATACCTTTGTCGTTTAACTATTCTATCGCTTGCTCGTTCTCCTTTAATGCACACGTTCTACCTTTAAGAGAATTCGTATCGACATTAGCTAAACAATTATAAGAACGTGCTTACTAAAGCTAGAGAAATTTGGGCAGCATTTCCTTTGTTTATACAACTTCCTCCATATTCTATATCAACTCCCAAACATTCATAACGACAATCACAATATCATAGACAACAATCATCATTCATTTGTATTATCCACATTTAACAATCTCACTTCAATTCCTCCATAATTATGACCATAGTTCACTATCGCGTTCTTTCACATACAATGCTTATTCCATGTTCTAAATGTCATTCATAACCTACTTACAATCACAACATATCCATATTCATGATTCATTCCAACTACTACTCAACAATGACACTATTCCCACATTTATGACCCATTTTCTATATTCTTCTATAATCCAAGTGTTTCAACTTTTCAATACTTCAAACAACATGAAAAGATCATGAAACTTACCTTAGATAATGGTAGAATAAGTCTTGAGTGGAAATACTCTGTTACACCCCATAAGAGTCCGTGCTACTTGACTTAAGACAAAATGAACGAGTTAAGAAAATTCAAGGAAAGTTAATCGAGTTAGTAAGAATATCGTTATATATATATGGTTGCCTTAAGTATCCCGAGGTGACATGGCAACCTAAAGGATTTGAAATCGTGTTATGAGTACGTATACGAGGTAATGTGAGTGACCCCTTTAAATTATTTGAGATTATTAGTAATGATATAGAAGATGGACAAAAGATATTAATATACTTTTGCGATTGGAGTTTCGTCGAAGCTTCGTGAGTTCTCTAGTTATGTTTAAGGTTATTGTGATTCTCCGGACCCTTCGGGACATGTGTATGGATTTTTATAGATGTATATGAGTATGTATATATATGTATAAGAGGTTAAATGAGGTTGGAAAAGGATTAGAAGTTAAACGAATCTAAACAAAATGAAGTGGAACAACTTCAGTAAAATCTCGAACCAGATTTTTAGCCCATATTGTTGGACGCCTATCTCCTAGTATATGAGTAGTTTTAAGGTGTTTCAAGAGCTCAAAATGAAGTTCATCGAGTCTAGTTTCCAACTCAACAAACCACTCATCAAAATGATATCGGGATAAGGATTTATGGACGATGCAAGTTGGGCTGGCGGGGCAGCAAGTTGAGACCCGATCCAAGCATTTACATTTCGGCCCATGAGTATATTTCGGCCCATGAGGCCCATTAACGTTAATATATATTGAAAATTCATTTGAGGGCTGGTAATTTTCATCTAGGAGCTTCCAAAACATTAGAGAGAGAGGGAGAGAACTTCTTGGCTAAGAAAGCCATTTTGACCAAAATCCGAGCTCCGAATCCCGAAGCTCATGAAGAGAAAAGCGTTGTGCGTCGCGTTGCCTTACGTTTGAGCTAAAGATCAGCCAAAAAGAGGAGTGTTGACGTGGTTGCTTCTTCCTTAAGGTAAGATTAAGGTCCCTTTTTCATTGTTAATAAGTTTAATTAGGGTTTTAACGGAATAGAACGGAGAAAATAGCGTTATAAACTCGTTTGTTGCTTTGTTGAGATTTATGGATCGGGGGCTGTTTTAGTTGGATTAAATGGATGGAATCAGCTGAGTTATGATGTATAATAATGGTTGGTACTGTTTTTGATGTTGTTAACGATATTTTGGGGCTGTTTTGTATGATTTTCGTGGCTATTTTGTGATGATATTTTGCTTTTGGTATGATTTTTGTGGGCTGTTTGTGATGATATTTTGGGGCTGTTTGGTATGATTTTCGTGGATGTGTGTGTTGTTGATATTGTTGTGATTATTTTGGGTTGTTGGTGAGTTGGGACGGAGTAAGAAAAATAAGGGAAATGTTGCCGGATTTTCGTTAGATTGTTTGTTAGCTTACAATGAGTAGTAAAGGATGACTTTCATCTAATTGTGGCGTAATTATTGTCTTGTTATAGATTACAAACTTGGACAGTAGATTTTAGACGAATAGACGCGCTTCAAGGTATGTAAAGCTATCCCTTCCTTCTTTTTGGCATGAATTACATAAACGAGCGAACGATGAACATACATGACTCCAATGAATTCTAGTTCTCAGTAGTACTTGATATGATAGTTGTCTTTGATTCTCCAGTGTTGGTTCAATCTAATTATTCTATTGAGTCTCAGATGATGATTTAATTTGTATATGGTTGCTCATGATATTCTACTCGTGCATGCTGTTAATATATCATTCACCGAGTCCGGCCGGGTATGTATTCGTGCACAGTTTCATTGCATTGTTCACCAAGTCCCTCACTAGAGGGCCGGGTACGGTATATATATATGATTATTTCACCAAGACCTTCACTAGAGGGCCGGGTACGGTATATATGTAGATGACTTCATTCACCGAGTCCCATAATGGGCCGGGTACGGTATATTATATAGATATGCATGACTCTTATCTCATAAGGCACAGGTGCATTGGTATCATTGATTATCATACTTGTCTCCTGTTATCTTTTATTCAGTCATGATCTTTTTTATTATATTTCATACTTTATATACTTAGTACATTTTTCGTACTAACCCCTTTTCTTCGGGGGCTGCGTTTCATGCCCGCAGGTACAAACACTCAGTTTGGTGATCCTCCAGCCTAGGACTTCTACTCAGCTGTGTGGAGAGCTCCATTGTTCCGGAGCCTAAGTCATTTTGGTACAGATCCTTTGATATCCAGGGGTACGGCGGGGCCCTGTCCCGTCATATTTCACTATTATACTCTTAGAGGTCTGTAGACATGTGTTGGTTGTATATAGGTGATTTTGGTCAGGTATATCGATATGGTTCGTTTTGGATATTCCGTATATATAGTGGCGGCCTTGTCGGCTTGCATATTATGTTATGTTTTGGTTATTTGTGACTCTCGGGGAGACGGGTTCATTATGATATATGACGTTATGAGTCTATAGCTTGATTTTACAAATTTCCATATTGTCCTTAGTTTCAGTCTGACTATATCTAACAAGTTCGTATACGAGTGTCCAGCTCGGGCACTAGTTATGGCTTATCGGGTTGGGTCGTGACAAAAGTGGTATTAGAGCAGTTTATCCTCGGAATGTCTACAGACCGTGTCTAGTAGAGTCTTGTTTATCGGTGTGTTGTACACCACATCTATAAACAGGAAGCTATAGGACGTTTAGGATGTCATCTTTCCTTCTATCTTATATCGTGCGATAGAGCCAGAGTCAGAAATATCGCTTCGACCTCTTTTCCGTAGGTAGGTGCGGATCGGCGAGAGATGAATAGATCAGCTTCAGATAGTGCGGGTGCTAAAAAGGCCCCTAGAGTAGATTCAGGACCCCAGGCTCCAGGACCGAGCAGGAGGAGCCTCAATTATTCCATTGAGAATGATCCCTCGGAGGACCCAGCGACGATTCCTCCAGAGTTTTTGACATCCAGGGAGGAGGGCCCCCCAGGGGACAGTTATGACACAGATCCGTCTGAGTATTCGTCTGGGACACCAGAGGAGGAGATCCCCGAGGCCGTACGGTTGCTCATGGCGCAGAATCTACGTTGGACCGGCTACCCTGGTAAGTGTTACGGATTACTCCGACCCTTATCCCGGCCATCGATAAACCGAGTTGCCCGTGTCTACATTCCTTGGACTCGGATAAGAGAGATGAAGGCCAGACCAGCGGATGGTGGGTAGACGATGACGAGGAGCACATTTCACCTTATAGATCACCAGATCAGACTAGAGACCGATCGACTACAGGTATATGAGACTTTATTGAAATCTCCTATGTATGTGCATTTGCTATAGATTATTACCTAATAGCGGCGAGCGGAAATTAAAGGGGCCGACAACCAAGTATTTATAAGTAACGGCGACCAAGGTGTTTTCGTCACCATGGGGAATTTTGAAATCTAGGATGGAAAGTAGTCATACATATAGGTGAAAGTTGGATATTGAGGATTGAAAAAGGCCAAGGTAGTAATTGTGTAGTCGGAAGAATAAGGGATCCTTTCTAATTCGGAGGAAGATGCGTTACGAGAATGTTTTGGAATCTGTTAGGACCTCAACTTGCCCGAGATTAGGTGATGAAGGTCATGCAGTAAGGTGGGTACAATTATATTAGTACTAACACGCCGGATTTTATCAGAGTTTCAAGGTTAAGCGTCTTTGGGGTGAGAGAAATACTAGGATGGGTGACCTTCCTGGAAAGTGTATTAGAAATCCTACGAAGTCAGACATAAGAGGCAGATAGGAAATTAGAGTAGCCTAAGGGGGAATTGGAGTATGCGGAGTGCTTGGGAGCTCTAAAAGATCGTGAAGAATTAGGCGGACTAGATCGGCAAAGAGAAGGAAGTCGCATCACAGTTTTAGGATCAGGATAGGTTTGAAAAGTATTCGGATGTACCTGTGAGCAAGGCATTAGAAAATATATGTGTAGGCGTATGATATCTTATATGTGGTTGTACCAACGGATATATGTATCCCCGCAACCGACATTGCAGCATATGGAAGGCATTAATCGAATAAGGTAACGAAGTTCAAGCGGCGAAAATGGTATGAATGTTACAAGGTAAGTTAATGTTATTCTTCTTTTGCGAGGTTAGAGTTGAAAAGTCCTAATGCAATAACATCGGGGAAAGGAAGAAAGTGAGTATATATAGGAAAAGAAGAGATTAGAATGTCTTGAGAAAATAGGAGAGAAGTGAGAAATAAGGGGGAGTGAAGCGTCCAAGAGAAATGACGGGCAAAGCAAGGGACTATTTGGATAAAATTTGGGAGTAGGTGTGTGAGAGAAATAGGGTATGATAGCACGGACAGGAAATGAACGTACAGAATTAGGAGAACAAATACTGGTAAGTAAGATTGAAGGGAAGTAATGCTACATCCCGTGTTTTCAAGCGTTGGAAAGCGTGCAAGTTAAATGACACTAGAAACAGAAATGAGGTTATCCCTCAAGCTTATAGGTGGTTAGAGTGATTTCGGAAGTATCATAAAGATTAGAAGTTAAACAAATCAAAGAAAATAAGTTTTGTCAAGGTTCGAAATTTATTTGAATGAAATACGGTCCAAGCTATAATATCCTGCATTTTGGACTAGAAAATTTGACCGTCCAACATGAGCAAATCTATCTGAGCCTTGAGGATTTGGTCATATTCAAGTATGGGAATCAAGAGATCAATGTGTAAAAGGAATGACGTTCCGAAATTATTTAAGACTCGAAAGTGGGATGACGGTGATTGGAAATAATATTTTAAGTGTGGCAAATGAGACTATGGACTAATGCTATACCACATGATCATGATAATGGGTATACGAAATATGTCAAAAGTGAGTAATATTTGATTGGGATCGAGAAATTGATTATGTGGGTAAGTGGATAAATATTGTTTTTTAGTGGAAATAAAGAAGTTAAATAAAGTTATGCATGTGGCAAGTGAGACCACCATTCACGTGGCACCACATAAAGAAGTAGCAAATGCTTATCCATTTTTTTTATGTGCCTGAATTAATGACACCTTTCGGATGAGATAAACATTGCACGTAGTGGTCAACAACAGTGGACTCTAATGTCCACAATGAAGAATGAATCCATTTAAGAATCTTTGGTGCACTATATTTATATATCTTGGATAAAGAAAATGACTCCATGAAATCTGGTTGTTTTTCTCTAAAGTAAATATTTCACAATGTGTAAAGGGTTCTTGGATGGAGGCAAATGGAGATAGCAACGTGAATTTCTTGTGTGTAGCGTAGTACCCATGATTTATTTATTTAAGCAGCAACGTCCCTCCTACATTTCTAAGGAGATAAATTGTATTCCTTATCAACAAAAGGTACTAAATTCTACAATTGAGGCAAACGTGAAAAACGATATAAAGGTTATGGGCACGTTGATTTCCTCCAGATAATAGCAAATCGGAGATTTCTTCGAAGCAAAGTAAGGTGGAAAAAAGAGTAGTTCTTGGCACATAAGGTAATAAACTTCCTCTCCTAGGTATATTTAAATTCATCCAGGTCATAGCTAAATTGTGGGAT
This sequence comes from Lycium ferocissimum, assembly GCF_029784015.1. Lineage (NCBI taxonomy): Eukaryota > Viridiplantae > Streptophyta > Magnoliopsida > Solanales > Solanaceae > Lycium > Lycium ferocissimum. The sequence continues at coordinate 12,169,254 of NC_081353.1, forward strand.
GAGAACTATGGAATTGATTGCAAAAAATCGGATAAGTTGTTGTTGTTGTTGTGCGGGCTGATTTGAGGTATATTTTTGGATTGTGTTGTGACTGGAAATTGTTAGAGTAACTTAAGTATATTGTCGTTGTTTTCATTGATATGTATTTTGAAGGAAAGAAAAGTTGGAGAAGTGTGTACGATAATTGTATTCGGGCTTGCCGCTCGTCTCATTATTGTTTGAATTACTGAAACTATTTTTATATTGTTGAGGGGCTGGATCGATGGGATTAATTGTTGATGTTGTTAATATGGTTGTTGGTATTTTTGTTGATGATTTGGCCGAGTTGGATTCTCGGGGTTTGTTGATTTATAAAGGAAATGCTGTCCGAATTTCTATAAATAACGTGCTAGCTTAGGGTTGGATTCCTAAGTACCTATAGCTAATGGTTGGTATCTACTGACGTTGTTGTAGATCTTGGGTAGCCCGAGACTTAAGTTTGGATTAGCTTAAAAATCGGACAAGGTATGTTAAGGCTATCCCTTTTTTTTTTTTTTTTTTTTTTTGGCATGGTCTATATGAAACAAACAGACGACGAACGTATAAACTCCAAAGAAGCTCCTATTCTTAGAGATACTAGAATGGCTAATGTTCTTGATTTCCGAAAGCTATTTCATTATATCTTGATACATGTCTATGATTCCTGAAGTCCAATTTTGATATAGTCCATAGTGACATTCGAGGGTGCTTCCAGGTTATTCAAAGAGTTTCAGAAATAATCTTATGAGCCTCACTTGCATTATGACTCCAATGAATTCTAGTTCTCAGTGGTACTTGAAAAGATAGTTGTCTTTGATTCTCAAGTGTCGGTTCACTCTAATCATTCTATTAAGTCCTAGATGATGATATAGTTTGCATATGGTTGCTCATGATATTCTACTCGTGCATGCTGTTAATATATCATTCACCGAGTCCCGGGCCGGGTACGTATTCGTGCACAGTTTCATTGCATTGTTCATCGAGACCCTCACTAAAGGGCCGGGTACGGTATAGATATATGATTACTTCACCGAGTCCCTCTCTAGAGGGCCGGGTACGGTATATATATGATTACTTCACCGAGTCCCTCACTAGAGGGCCGGGTACGGTATATATTTATATTTCACCAATGAGTTTTAAAGGGTCTGGTATGGTATATATTTGCATTTCTAGTCATTGCCTTTGGGGCTGCTTACATGGTTATTCTCTGCCTTCGGGACTATTCATGTTACAGGTGGTTTCTCATACTTTCATTATGGCTTATATCTCATTCTTTATGATGCGGGCCGCCTTACATACTCGGTACATTGTTCGTACGACGTCCCTTTGCTTCGGGGCTTTGTGTTCATGCCACACGGTCCCATTATTTTGCGGATAAAAGTATTCAGCTAGGATGGTTGGCTATCGGAGGATTGGCAAACTCCATTTTCTTCCTGGAGCAGTGCTGAGTCATTATTGTTATCGTATATGTGTGTGGGTATGTCGGGGCCCTGTCCCGACTCATATGATTCAGGTATTTACTCTTAGAGACTTTGCAGACAGTGTCCTGTGGTTAGTATGTTGAGATGTCATGTGTTGAGTAAAGCGACAATGTAGGCCGATATGTCAGTTTGACTTACTCGATTTTTTATTAATTGAGTATCGTTCGCAAATTTCTATGGTTCGACTGAAAGTACTTTATTATATGACCAGTTTCATTATGTGAATGTCAGAGGGTTCGCTCTGCTCTATGTAAGAGTTGGGTGCCCATCATGCCCTGATAAGATTGGGGTGTGACAAAGTGGTATCAGAGCAGTTCGTCCTAGGGGTTGTCTGCAAAGTCGTGTCTAGTAGAGTCCTGTTTATGGTGTGTTGCGCGCCACATTTATAAACAGGAGGCTACAAGGCATTTAGGATGGTTACTCTTCTTTCATATCTAAGATCGTGCGATAGAGCCAAGCTATATGAAATGAGATTCCTTATACTAACCCTTGATTTCAGTAGAAGAACGGTATCGACAGAAAAAGTGATTGATGATATTGAAAGTTATAGAGGTAAGTCACTTCGTTGAGGTTACGTTATCCGAATATGTATTTATATGGTAATGGATTGGTTGTCATAGAGGTAAGTCAGTATTCGTACAACAGAGGAATTGATTAAATGTATCTCTTGATGATAAGTTCAGTTATAAGTTTGTGAACTAAACAAATTGAATGAATCAGTACAAAGGTAAGCAACGGTACGAAAGATATATGTTAGGTAATGTAAGAATGTTAAGGTATGATTGAAATGTAAAGCTGAAGAATGAAAGGGAAATTAAATAGGAAGGTATAACAGGGCAGATCGCTAAAATATCAGGTACATCTCGAGGTGTGATAAATGAGGTAAGTTTCGACATCTTTGTACTTTTACTGGAAATTGGGATATGTAGGTGAGATATATATATATATTATTTTGTGAGGCATTGTTGGTATTTCTTTGCGTGCGGGTTTTGGATAGAAAGAAATATAGAGGAAACTCTGCTGAAATTTCCTAGAATTTAAAGGAGATAAGACATAATCTTGTAATATGTCCTAGCGGGAAAAGATGTTGTGTAAAAAATAATGGCAGGACGGGATTAAGTTAGGAGTATCATTGACGACTACAAGAGATGAGTTAAATGTTGTTGAATTGATAGTAACAGTAAAAGATCGACATCGATATGGTAAAGAGAAATATTAGAGTAAATTAGGGAGATTGGTAGTACAAAAACATGACATACAAGAGAAAGGGTAACTCCAATAGAGTGCAATATTGAAGTATTGATGGGATGGATAAGCACAAGTAAAATATGACAAGCCTATTAGCACATAAAGTAATAGCATGACTGAGACAGGGGTACGAAATACGAAGGGTTATAACGAATGTGAATACATTGGTAAGACAACTTATGTGGTAAGTGTAATAGGGCTGATCAGAAAGAGTAACAGGTCTTATGCTTACTTCACGAGGTTTATTCTATTTTATAAGCAGGCTTGCGAATGAGATCAAGAAGTGGCACTCTATAGAGTTGATTATGATCAGGATATAATAAGAACGTAGCAAGAACGGTAATACAAAGTAAGTAAAGTATAGCGAGGAAACGACTAAAGATGTGCCATGCTCTATATGAATAAAGAGCGAGCCATGGGGAAGTAGATAAGAAAGCTTATAAGACCTTGTTAGGGGAAAGTCTATTATAGAGGTTTCTCCATGACAGAAATAATAGCAAGCAAAAGGAAAAAGGAAGTCAACTTGAAAAAGAAATCAGAGAAAAGTGATATGGCAAAGTAGTAACAATTTGTGATTTGTATAATCGAGATCACGAGTGATATCGTTGGCTCCTAAAAGACCAAGACTACGAAAAGATGAATAACGAAATAGAACGATTGTTAGGAAAAGGATCAGCATAATAAGGATGAGAGGGGATGACCAGAATGAACAGAATAAGCTTTGGAAGTGAAGAATGGATTGTATAGAAGTAATATATTCTAAAGGACAAGGCGGTACTGAGTTAAGAATAGGGTTCCTTGCGCGAGAAATGAAGGATTGATTATGAAACGGAAGATAATATGATAAATTGAGAAGGAAAGAATGTAAAGGAATAAGTATGGGTATAAAAAGAAAAGGAAATATGCGACGTACGCGCGCTTAAGAAGTAGTCGTATTATGAGAAAAGGAAGACGCATCTCCTACGAATATCCTATACCAAGATAGAACGAGTAAAGTATATAAAGGAATAAGTTGGAAAGATAAATGTGGACATGAGTTATGAGTTTACCGTACGACGATAAAGCAATAAAGCAAGGCTATCATCAACGACAAATACGATATGATTATGATTGATTTTGAAATCAGCGTTGAGTGTAACACAAGAGTAAAAGAGTATGAGGCATAAGGGGTATTAGTTGCGCATGAGACTTAGATTCTTGAAAACAAAGATGGCGGGTTTAAAGGAAAATGCATTTACGGTTACTATAAGTCGATTACGGGAAAGAGAGGAATAACTTGAGATAGAAAGAAAAGGGAAAGATGACGTTATGAATGAACTCTGAGTATCGAAGAATGGGATAAGTGACATTACATGGATGGTGCGGATAGCTAGACATACTACTATTTCGAGTATCCCTATGGGACAGAAGTTGTTGATTGGAGCAGATGTAGACATTTATTTATAACTAGCGGTTGAGCTAAGTAAAATACAACCTTCTTTGGATTGCTACGTTGGTTGTATTACTTGATCACAAAAATATAAGATGAGTGTGTTAAGACTTCACACATGAATTATCGTAGCTATAAATTATGGGAAATGGCATGAATATGATGCAGTATAATAAGGTAATTGACGAAAAAGATATATGTATTTGAGATTGGAAGTGAAGTAAAAAAGATAATTAAGACCCTTAAGAGGAGAAGCGAATAAGGAAAATACAAGTGTAGAGATTGAAACGATGAATCCTAAGATGTGACAGGTATAGACTCTAAAACAAAAAGCAAGAGTTATGTAGAAATGAGTCTAATAGCTAGTAAATAAAGGAACAAGAATCGAGCGGGTATACGAGACCTGATCGAAAATCATTCGTGAAGACCTTGGACAACATGACATTGAGAGTAAATAACTCGAGGAATATTGTAAAGGATAGCGATGCTATCTTGGAATAAAGGCAAAGGAATTGACAAAGAGAGTTGTTTGTTAATGATATTGCGATTTATAAGTGACAAATAAGAAAGGACATAAAGTTTTCTATAGTAGAATATAAGATGTGATAATTAAGGGACAGATAAAGGAAAGAAAAGAGTATGACAAGATAAGTTACAACAGATAGACAAAAGTGTTTTGGTATGTATGAGATACGTAAAATAGAACGAACCAAAGGAAGGGAAGTTTACAAATAAGATTAGATTTTTATACAAGAATCACACAAGAACGATTATGTAACATGCAAGTATTTACATGTCAAGAATGAAACCAATTGGGTACTTAAAAAGAGGAGTAAGAGGTAAGCAAGAATAGTGTGTTTGTGATACTCCGAGTCAGTTGGGGGAAAATATATGGTAAATTGAGTTGAAATGTTGAGTTGGAATTATCATTAAGGACAAATAGGAAAATTACTCTGAATATGATATAAGTATATGTTATATGTTTCCTACGATAGCCCCAGGGTGTGTTAGATTACTTACGAATTCGATAGGATCATTGAATAAAGGGGATTTTACTAGAAGAATATTATACCTTGGAACTATCATTTTGGTATCATTGTGGTTATAGCAAATTTCCAATAGTTTACCAGAGGATTATGAAATTCTCAAAAATTATAAAGCCTTTAATGAGTTGACGAGGGACACGTACGACAGGACATCTCGGATTGAATTTATCTAGACTCTACAGATATAAATTAATACCATTATCATGGTCATATGGAAAAAAGGAAGTGGGAGAGATTTGCAAACCATGTAAGACTTAATACCATTATTGAGCAAGAAAAAGGATTGACGATTCCGAGTATCCAGGAGGATTATATTAGGAAAGTGACTCACTCTTGAAAGGATATTCCTGAGGAATCAAGGGAGTATTGCAAGCGAGAGTCATTACTAAAAAGGAAACTCGTTTTCAACTATTCAAAGGGAATGTTATAGATAGCGCATGTCGAAGATTAAAATGATGACTCCAAGAAGGAGGCATTGCGGACTATGTGACCTAAATAAAAGTGGAAGTAGACCTATAAGAATTAGAAGAGAGAACAAGAGGAACCAATATGCGATGGTAAACCTACCCAAGGGAAAGACAGCTCCTATTCTACAGTATTACTGGAAAGATGACTCCAAAACAAGAAAAACTCGACCTAAGCTTCAAACGTAGATGGATATACTAAGTTGCAGTCAATTATAGAAGTAGCCAAATTATGACCACTTTCCTTGGAAATTCAATATTAACTGATGTCAAGTGGAGAATGGTATTAAGTTAAGTAAAGAGAGGCACAACATGATAGAAGAGTAATTGATTCGTCTTAAGATCACCATAACCATTATACTTATACAAGACTAGTTTAACATTCGAGGATGAATGTTCTAAAGGGGGAAAGGATGTTAAATCCCATGTTTTCATGCGTTGGAAAGCGTGCAAGTTAAATTACATTAGTAACGGAAACGAGGTTATCCCCCAAGCTTATAGGTGGTTAGAGTGATGGTACAAATGTATCGTAAATATTAGAAGTTAAACAAATCGAAGAAAATAAGTTTTGTCGAGGTTTGAAATTTATTTGAATGAAATACGGTCCAAGCTATAATATCCTGTATTTTTTTGGACCAGGAAATTGAACCATCTAGAGCACAGAAGATTTGGTCATATTTAAACATGCAAATCAAGAGCTCGGTATATAAAAGGACAAGTCTCGAAATTATTTAAGACTTGGAAGTGGGATGACGGTGATTGGAATAATATTTGGTATATGTATAAAGAGGTTACGGAGTAGTGCTATATCACATGACCGTAATAATGAGTATATGAAGTGTGATAAAAATGATTACTATTTAAGTGAATGGGGAGCAAGAAATTAATTACAAATCGTAGTGAGAGGCAAATGATTTAATTAGGAAACAAATGGGATAAGTACTAGGATTGCCGTGTCCACGTGGGACCATGGCAAGTAAAGGGGGTCATATGACTAGTACTATATAATGATCTGGTGGTTGACACCTTTTGGATAAGATTTTTTTTGGGTAATAAATAAAGTGGATGAGTGGGGTCCACCAAGAGAGATTTAACGTGGTATCATTCTTGGTGATTTCATACAATGAACAGCCATGTTTTAGTATATATATACATATAGATAGAGTCTATATATCTCTCTTGGGATAACTCATTTTTTTGAGGAAAGTATGTGTAGTATATATATATATATTTTTTTGGAGCAGCCATGTTGTATATATTTTTGTGGACCAGTAATACGCACATAAGTATATGTATATATTTATATATATACAAGATTTGCTAGAGGAAAAGTCACATGCGGAAGAAAGTATGAAGAATGGCATAAATGTAATGTCCACATCGATAACATGATTCTAACATCGGTTTCCTCCGGATGATAGCAAATTGGAGATGTTATATCCCATATTTTTGTACATTGGGATATTTTAAGTCAATCGCGACAAGGTATAGACTATTTTGGGATACGAGGTAGAGACTTTTAACCTCCGATTTTGTTTCAAGGCACAAGTTGCTTATAAATTTTATTTGGTATGGAAATATTAATGAAGATTAGGGATTAATTAACCATGATTAGATTATTAAGTGGGATTAAAAGTTTAATTAATCACTAATTAATCCATAAGTGGCCGTGTGGGTCCCACCCATGGCATGGCCAAATTTGATTGGTTCAACCCATGAGTGGGACATGTGTCCAACACATAGACATGATATAAATAGCAAATCAATGACAAGGAAAGTCATATTTCATCTTCACCAACTCAAGAGAACCTAGAGAGGGAGAGAGAAGCTCTCGGCCATGGCTGGCTGAGAATGAACTTGGATGCTTTGATCAAAAAAATAATTTTATTCTAGTAATCAACTCTTTGGAAGGTGTAAAACAACGTGGGATTGATCCTAGATAGCAAGAACAAGTATTTAATTCAAGGCACAAGTTCTAGTCAAGTTGAGAAGTCAAGTGTTTAAGGTAAGATTTAACTTTCTTTTGCATGAATTAAGGGTGGTTTTGAACGTGTTGTAGTGTGTAGAAATGAATGGAATTTATGGAACTATGTGTGTTGGTGTTGAAGCCGTGTAGGGGCTGTTTTTGTAGGATATGGTGAATTGATTTAACTTGTTATTTTGGTTGTTGTTGTTATGGATATTATGATGAGAATGAAGGGTTTAATGGTTCAAGTTGGAGTTGTAATTGTTTGTGGGCTGTTGTAGAAGCTAATATGATGTTAATATAGTTTCTTACATTTATGTGAATGATGTTGTTAACGTGTGGTTGTTGGTATAGTTCATGAATTTGGAAGAGGAAAATGTGTTGTTGTTATTCTTGTTGAACTTGGAAGATTATATGTTGTATTGTGTGTTGGTTGGGCTGTTTTGGAGTGTTGAATGGGGGTCATTGGAGTGTCCCTCGAGTCTTGTTTGAATAGTCTCGGGTTGATACTTGAATGTATGATTAGTGATGCGACTTGGTTATCCGTGGTTGGTTTGAATATAAATGAAACGTCGTCTAATCGTCTAGAAAGGAGTTACTAACATTAGAATGCGTTTGAATCTCTTCGTAGTTTAATCGTAGTTCTTGACGTCTTAATATAGGTTGAGATACTATTGGGCAGCGTATACGTGTTGTGTTGCGAGTAAACGCTAAAGGTATGTAAAGCCTATCCTTCTTTCTTTTGGCATGTCCTAGATGTAAGTATGATACGATATGAGCTTCGGGGTAACTCTATTCATAAGTTCCGAGCATGTTTATGATTCTTATTCACTCCTTGATGTTAAAATTCTTAATGTAGTCGAGCTATTGCCCTCGAGTCTTTTATATGATTGGATAGTAAATGATGCATAAAGAGTTCCTATTCTTAAGGGATTCTATAATGAATAACGTCCTTAACTTTCATAAGCCGTTCTCGTATTGGTTCGATACATGACTATGATGTTATAGCCCGTACTCCGTACGTTTGGACATTTCGAAGTCGTCGTGGAAAGTTAAGGGCGAGACGATTTTCAAAAAAATCATTTTGATGTGCAAGTTGTTATAAAATTATTTATGAAATTGCAAAATGGCCATTGGAAATAATGTGGAAGGCTAGGGGCAAAATGGTAAAATTGAGAAAAGTCGAGGGGCAAAATGGGAATTTCATCCAAGTTTCATGAAAATTCCAGCAGAGAGGCCATATTGGCCATGTGACTAAAAGAAAGAAAAAGAAAAGAAAAGGAAATAATAAAAAGATGACAAAATTTAGTCATCTTTCTAGAGAAATTAGGGAAATTTCTAGAGGAATGTGCCCTCACATGCATGAGAATTATATATATATATTGGTTCATCTTCTAATTGAAGACAAGAAAGAGAGCTCAAAAAAAAAAAAAAAGAAAGAACAAAGAGAGCAAGGAGCTCACGCTAAGGGGGAGAAAAATAAGCTATGGGAAATCTTGTCCCAAAAATTATTTTCTTGTTGTATTTCTACCAATTCAAGGGTCCTCTACAATGGTGGAGTTATATATATATATATGTTTCATCAAGTTGACAACTTTGTCAAGTGAAGAAGTTTGAAGAAAAAGGTAAAGATTAATCCTTGTTATTATGTTATGAAGGTTTGCTTGTGTTGTAGCATGTAAAAATGAGTAGAGTTTATGGAAATATATAAGTTTGCATGGCGGGTGTGCATAGGTGTATATGGCCGTGTGCATGTATTATTGTGTAGTTGGGATGAATTGAATTTTATGTTGTATTTTAGTTGTGGTTATTGTGGATTTTGTACTAAAAATGAAAGTTGAATGAAATTGGATGAAGTTGGGAAATTTCCATGTTGGCCGTGTGGTATGTTGTTATGATGGATTAATTTTGTTTAATGTGTTAGTTGTGTTGTTGTGATTTACAATGTGAATGAAGGTGAAATGGTTTAAGTTGACGTTGGAATGGAATGTAGGTATATTTCACTTTAGAATGATTTTGTGATATTATGGAAATGAAATTGTTAAGATGTAAATTATGATTATGGTTGATGAAATTGGTACGGAAATATGTTTGAATATGTATGTTGAAGATTAGTTTTGGATGGATTATGGTTTTGGTGAAAAGTTTCATATTTTATATATCTCGTGAATATCTTGTGGAAATGATATGAAATGATTTAGAATTGTATTGGAGTGATCTTGATTAGTAATGAATGTGAAAACATTGAGATTAGTTTGGAAATGTGAAGTTGGAACAAAGTTGTTGAGAGTTATGTAGTAAAGAAGACTATTTATGTTATATGCGTTTTATGATAATTGTTGGTGTTATTGGATTGTTGGGTGGTTGTTGACATATTTGGGCGAGCCATATTCTCGATGGTGCATTTATATTTCGGTAGACAAGAACTCCTTCAAGATTGGAATTTTAAAGTATATATATGCAAAAGGATGACCAAATTGCGGATTTTGGGTTGACGGGGTTTGGAGTAGCAGCTCGTAAAAGGTATGTAAGGCTTCCCTTTTCCTTCTTTGGCATGTCTTAGATGTACTAGGCTTGATTACGAGCCTCGGGGGTCACTCTAAATCTAGAAATCCGAGACCGAATTTAGTTACTATTCATTCAAAGTGAATTGAACCCAATAGGTATGCTTTGTTGTATGTGTTAATGTCGTAATCTTTGAAAAATAAAAGCGAAAAGCTTTGAAATCTTTGAGGACAACCTAATAGACATGTGACCACATTTTAGGTCCGTTGTGTGTAGCCGTGGTGGGCCTTAATCATATTGTACTAATATATATATATATATATATATATATATATATATATATATATATATATATATTTAAGCGGTTTTTTCCGATATTTCCGATGAGCGATGTGTATTTCGGTATAAGCATTCGATGTAAGTGTTCGTATAAGTTTTTCGACATAAATATTTGAAAATAAACACGCCGGGTATACATGTATGTTCCGGCATAGAAATTCGACCTATTTATTTTGGCACAAGCATTCGATATGTGTAATATCATGAGCGTCCGATATAAGTATTATATATGTATTTGGATACGAGCCGTCGACCCAAGTATGTGTCTATAATGTGAGTATGCTATAAGCCTTAATGTTCTATATATCGCTTGGAAAGTCCGAAGAGGTTTACGTATGTTAAATGCTTTTTATATATATAAGTTCCTTATTATGCTAATTGTGTGTTAATTATATGTATTCATCGAGTCCGATTTATATGTATATGTTTCCACTACTCTTGCTCGTGCGCGACTCAATGTATCTTTCACGAGTCCCTGCGGGCATGTTATGGTCGTGTGTACGTTAAACGTGATTCCACCGAGTATCGGGACAGCGCACTTTCTCATCCCGAGTCCCTCGTCTACGGGCGACCGTGTCTACGTGATTAGATGTCTTGTTTATCGGTGTGTTGTGCGCACATGATTATTATTCACCGAGACCCGCAAAAGTACGGACCGTTATGACATTTAGGATGCATGACTTTTCTACCGAGTCCCTTAATACGGGACACGTTATGTACATATGATTCGATAGCATGATCTTATCTACCGAGTCCCATAATAAAGGGGCGGGACACGTTATTTGCATTGACACCTTTTTCCGTAGGTAGGGCGGACACGTCATAGCGAGAGATGAAGAGATCGCTTCGTATAGTCGGGTATGGGGTGCTAAGAAGGCCGTATGTTCTATAGACTCAGACCACGAGCTCGTAACCGAGCAAGAGATCACTCGCCCGTATTATTCACTCCTTGGACATGGGGTCCGTGATCCTCGGAGGACCGATTGACTATTTATTGTTCTATATACTTTTGACATCTAGGTGTATGAGGACCGAAAGGCGAGGACGAGTAACGTGTGTATCCCGAGTATTCGATCATAGCGGGACACCGGTATTTTTCCGTGACCCCCTACGGAATTGGGGTCGCGTTATGCCGCGCAGTACTCCCCACCGTGGTCAAGTATTATTGATGTTCCGGAGACGGAAAGTTCCATTTTCCGGTGCGCCGAGTCGCAGTTTGTCCGTTATGATTTAATTTTCCGGATCTCGTGTTAGAGACTTTGCGAAAGACGCATTGTGGTATGGTGTGTCACTGCGTCACGTTTCCCCGAACTCGTTATGTTATGTAGTAAATTTTGTACAATTACGAGATTTTGTCAAGTTTGAAAGCTTTATTATGTATTTCACGATTATTCGTTTAGAGATTTGAAAAAAAATTTATGTGCACAATAGAACTGTGGTTCACACTTCATCTTATATGGGGTCGGGGCCCATCACACCACGATAGAGGTCGGGTGTGACATATGACCCCCGAGACTTCCCTTAATATGGTTCGTAATGACATTTAGAGAGAACTTTATCATCCCGATACTCGAGCTTTGGTTAGTCTAGTTACATTGAGTCTAAAGATGATTTATATACATATAGTTACTAATAGCGTGCATCTTGTTATTACATCTTTCACCAAAGGGCCGGCAACGGTATATATATATATATATATATATATATATATATATATATATATATATATACCATGGTGTTATCCGTGTTAAATCGTGTTATGGTGATGGAAAGTAGTCGTGATACGGAGTTACGTGTGAAAGATGGATATTGACGGGGTGGGATTGAAAAAGGCTAAGGTAGATATTGATATAGTGCATGAAGAACAAAAAAAGATTCTTTCTTATTGGAGGGAGATGCTTACGATAATGTTTTGTAATGCTATTAGGATGTCAAATTACCCCGAGATTAGATGATGAAGTTCATGCGCAGTAACGGTTTTGGTGATAATTAGGATATCTACTTATCTTGGAGTGATCTTGGAGCCTATATTTTTAGAGTTTTGTTGTATATATGCTTAGCCGGGGGGGTACGGGAAATACTAGGATGTTGTGACTCTTAGAGTCCGTAGACATAAGAGGCATATGTGTGGGTTTGTAATATTAGAGTAGCCGTATGACTTATGTTTTGGGAATGTGTGAGTATGCGGCCTTGGGAGCTCTAATATATATATGTGAAGAACTAGGCGGACTTGTTGGCTCGAGATAGGCTGGGACGTTCCCTATATTCACGACCTTTAGGATTGATAGGTTTGAAAAGTAATTCGGATGTACGTATATATATAGCAAGGCGTTAGAAAATATACGCCTTTCTATGTATAGTTCTTTATATGTGGTTGGACTAACGGTTACGTGTGTGTCCCCGCAATCGACGGGGTTGGGTCGTGACAAAAAATGGAAACTATTAATCAAATAAGGTAACGAGGTTCAAGTGGCGAAAATGGTACGAATGTTACAAGGTAAGTTAATGTTATTCTTACTGCAGGTTAAAGCTAAAAAGTCCTAATGCAATAACATCGGGGAAAGGAAAAAGGGTGAGTATATATAGGAAGAGAAGAGATTAGAATGTCTTGAAAAAGGAAGGGAGAAGTGAGAAATAAGGGTGAGTGAAGCTTCCAAGAGTAATGACGGGCAAAGCAAGGGACTATTTGGATAAAAAATTTGGGAGTAGGTGTGTGAAAGAAATAAGGTATGATAGCACGGACGTTTATAGAAATGTACGTACGAAATTAGGCATATGAGAACAATACTAGTAAATGAGATTGAAGACTAAGTAACCACGAAGAGGAAGGGACCGAAGTGAGGAAGAAAGATGGGTTTTCATCACGGAATGTGGATGGAAAGTAGTCATACATAGTGAAAGTTGGATAATGAGGATTGTTATGAAAATAAGTGAAGACTAGTGCGTATGGCCTCCTCAAAAGATTCATGATAATTAGGAGGGTGAATGCGTTACGAGAATGAAAAGCGAGCTATAGAACGAATGAAAGACTTATCAAGTTCTAGGGGAAAGTGTGGAATAAAGGTCATATGATAACGGAAATGATAGCGAGCGGGTAAGAGAAGAAGATATTCAAAGAAGGAAATAAGAAGAAAGCGAGATAACGATGCGGAATATTATGACATGTATGAGTTTAGGGTAGATGTCTTTTGAAAGACCAAGTCATAGAAAGATGAGTGTTTATGGAATGAGTGCTAGAAAAGGACCGAGTATCAAGAACAAACATTCCTAGATATTTTAAAATGATTGTATTTATGTGTTGATATAACGGTAGCATAAGTTCCACGCAATCGAGAAGATAGAGGAGACGGGGAGAAATGATCCGAGGAATTCGTTTTCAAGATAGACGGTGCATATGGAACGAAAGGGGAATATATAGTTCTGAACTTAAAGGTGTAGACGATGACATGGTGATCGGTAAGACCATTCTTAGGAAGGAAGAGATTGAATATTGAGGAAGCAGTGTTGAGTGGATAAGGGTAAAAAGGCATGAAGCATAAAGACTTGGCGAGACGGACTATGACACCTCGAAATATGGTACGTAGTTTTTTGGGGCTAGCTCGAGGATATGTATTATAAATTATTTGTGGAGAAATGACTATGGTTCGATAAAGATAATAATTCGAAGAGGAACTTGGACACTTATCAAGAATAAGTTGCCGTCTAATTGAGATTGGGACGAGTTACAAGTACTAATTAACTATTGATTGGAACGAGAGAAGTGGCCTGGAGGACGACACATTGGTCGCATTACCGACTCTTCCCCGAGGATTTTGTACTATATATGGAAAGCCCTCGGTGGCGTGATTTTGTTAAATTTATTGTGATAATTCAAAGTTATACATTATGGGAAAGATATGATATGGTATGGTACAGTGGATTGGAAAATGGGATCGAATGAATTTGGGATTTCAAAACATGACAAGAATGCGAGTATAAACAAATAATGGTATAAGTACACGATCTGAGGATTAGAAGCGTGATTCACGCTTTGAAGATATGGAGGCATTATTTATATGGGTACATGCTTAAAATTCAAACGGATTGACTTCTAGTAACATCTTAAAATGGATAGAAGTTAGGATGGTATTTCGTTTGAGATTATTCAGAGAGATCTTGAATGATATGACACTAGAGAATGGGTGCTTATAAAAAGAACGGTACGGACTATGACGTTAAGAGATATTTAAAGGATAGTAACCATCTGTGGATTAAGGCTAAGATGTTGGCAAAGATGCTAATGATACCGCGACTTATAAGTATAGGGAGGAGCTTGACGGACGAGAAAATCAAGGTGAATAAAGGAAGGAAATAGTATGACAAGATAGTACGGATGAGATAGTCTTGGAGTGAAAAAAGAAGGAGAAGACTATGACTAGGATTGGATATTTTATTGTCAAGATAGTTATGCAAACTACGAATATTTATGCTAAGAAGAGATCAAGCGAGTACTTGATAAGAAGGAAGGATTTAGTAAGACAATGCGTTGATATTTTAGAGTACATTAAGGATAGACGTAAAGATGGTTTAAGCTAAATTTTCGAGATTACTAAGGGCCGGAGAAGGCCATAGCCGAAGATTTATCCCGATACCGTGTAACATACGAGAGGCAGGAGTCCGAATAGTGAAATGACACTAAGTATTTGGGAGATTTGAGCACATTATGCCAAGATCGCTATTCTATGTGACAAGAAGGTTAAACAAAAATGTATAAAGACCTAGAAATGTTTGAATTAAAGATAAAGAAATAACACGAGATGGCAGTGAAGAGGGACATAGACGAGAGGTATGGTTCACGAATGCCCGAATTAAAAGGTTAACCAAAAATCGAGCATCGATGATAGTTAAAGCACGGGTGGATGTTCATTATGAGGGAATTTCAGCCATGGCCAAAATTAAGAGCTAAAAGTAGAGGAAGTTAAAGGAGGGAAGAAATATAAGGTGAAGATTAATATTACTTCATGAAAAACGTTTACCTCGCACTCCACGGAGTATGATTCCATATGAGATTGTAGATAGGTCGACAAAAATAGCCCATTTTCTTCCGGTCGAGACTACTTATTCAAATTCGAGGACTATGCAAAATTATATATTAAGGAGATAGTAAGACTTCACGAGTTCCCACATCTATTATATCTCGACAAGAGGTGTTCGCTATTTACGCCTAACCTCCGGAGATCATTCCAGAAGGACGGGGACACGAGGTGTGTCTTAGCACGGCCATTTCACCCTCGGATCGACGGACAAAGCCGAGCGTACTATTAAGTACTCTAGAAGATATGTTGCGGACCCGTGTTATCGATTTCGCAGGTAGTCGGGATGATCATCTCGCCACTTGTTGAGTTTGCTATAATAATAGCTACCATTCTAGTATCCAAATGGCACCATATGAGGCTCTATATGGCAGAAAGTGTAGGTCACCTATTGGCTAGTTTGATGTTGGTGAAACTAAGTTAATTGGCCCAGATATGATTCAGCAAGCAGTTGATAAAGTAAAGCTTATTCAGGAAAGGTTATTGGCAGCCCAGAGTCGACAGAAGTCATATGCGGATAATCGGCGTCGATACTTAGAGTTCCAGATTGGCAATTGGGTATTTTTGAAGGTGTCACCCATGAAGGGTGTAATGAGATTCGGCAAGAAGGGGAAGCTTAGCCCGAGATATATAGGGCCTTATCAGATTGTTCGTAAGGTAGGCAAGGTTGCCTATGAATTAGACCTACCATCTGATTTGGAAGCAAATACACCCAAATGTTTCATGTGTCTATGCTTCGCAAATGCATTGGTGACCCTTCTAGGGTATTCCCTGTGGATGATGTCCAGGTAACGGAGGAGCTATCGTACGAAGAGAACCCTATAGCTATACTGGATCGTCAGGTGAGAAGGTTGCGTACTAAAGACGTGGCTTCCGTTAAGGTATTGTGGCAGAACAATAACAGGGAAGAGGTGACTTGGGAAGCTGAAGAGGAGATGAAGAATAAGTATCCCTACTTGTTTCCTATGTCTACAGGTAATCTAAACTCCTAAATTGGTTGTGCTGATTGCTAAATGAACTGTATGTGATAGCTATAAAAGGGACTCCCTCGAAGTCCTTATAAGACCTTGTGAGACTAGTTTAACATTCGAGGACGAATGTTCTAAAGGGGGGAAGGATGTTATATCCCGTATTTTTGTACATTGGGATATTTTAAGTCAATCGCGACAAGTTAAGGACAAGACTATTTTGGGATACGAGATAGAGACTTTTAACCTCCGATTTTGTTTCAAGGCACAAGTTGCTTATAAATTTTACTTGGTATGGAAATATTAATGAAGCTTAGGGATTAATTAACCATGATTAAATTATTAAGTGGGATTAGAAGTTTAATTAATCACTAATTAATCCATAAGTGGTCGTGTGGATCCCACCCATGGCTTGGCCACATTTGATTGGCTCAAGCCATGAGTGGGACATGTGTCCAACATATAGACATGATATAAATAGCAAATTGATGACAAGGAAAGTCATATTTCATCTTCACCAACTCAAGAAAACCTAGAGAGGGAGAGAGAAGCTCTCGGCCATGGCTGGCCGAGAATGAACTTGGAAGCTTTGATAAAAAAAAATAATTTTATTCTAGTAATCAACTATTTGGAGGTGTAAAAAAACGTGGGATTGATCCTAGATAGCAAGAACAAGTATTTAATTCAAGGCACAAGTTTTAGTCAAGTTGAGAAGTCAAGTGTTTAAGGTAAGATTTAACTTTCTTTTGCATGTATTAAGGGTGGTTTTGAACGTGTTGTAGTGTGTAGAAATGAATGGAATTTATGGAACTATGTGTGTTGGTGTTGAAGCCGTGTAGGGGCTATTTTTGTAGGATATGGTGAATTGATTTTACTTGTTATTTTGGTTGTTGTTGTTATGGATATTATGATGAGAATGAAGGGTTTAATGGTTCAAGTTGGAGTTGTAATTGTTTGTGGGCTTTTGTAGAAGCTAATATGATGTTAATATAGTTTCTTACATTTATGTGAATGATGTTGTTAATGGTGGTTGTTGGTATAGTTCATGAATTTGGAAGAGGAGAATCTGTTGTTGTTATTCTTGTTGAACTCGGAAGATTATATGTTTTATTGTGTGTTGGTTGGGCTATTTTGGAGTATTGTACGGGCTGTCCTCGAGTTTTGTTTGAATAGTCTCGGGTTTATACTTGAATGTATGATTAGTGATGCGACTTGGTTATTTGTGGTTGGTTTGAATATAAAGGAAACGTCGTCTAATTGTCTAGAAAGGAGTTACTAACATTAGAATGCATTTTGAATCTCTTCGTAGTTTAATCGTAGTTCTTGACGTCTTAATATAGGTTGAGATACTATTGGGCAGCGTATACGTGTTGTGTTGCGAGTAAACGCTAAAGGTATGTAAAGCCTATCCCTTCTTTCTTTTGGCATGTCCCAGACGTAAGTATGATATGATATGAGCTTTGGGGTAACTCTATTCATAAGTTCCGAGCATGTTTATGATTTATGATTAAAATTCTTAATTCACTTTTGATATTAAAATTCTTAATGATGTCGAGTTCTTATTCTTAAGGGATTCTATAATATAACGTCCTCGAGTTCTTTTGTATGATTAGATAGTAAATGATTATGTAAAGAGTTCCTATTCTTAAGGGATTCTATAATGAATAACGTCCTTAACTTTTCATAAGCTGTTTCGTATTGGTTCGATACATGACTATGACCCCTGAGACTTTCCTTAATATGGTTCGTAATGACATTTAGAGAGAACTTAATATGGCTATCATCCTGATACTCGAGCTTTGGTTAGTCTACTTATCTATTGAGTCTCAAAAGATGATTTATATGCATATAGTTACTCACTACTCGCTCGTGCATCGTTATTACATCTTTCACCGAGTCCCTCACTAGAGGGGCATATATATATATATATATATATATATATATATATATATATATATATATATATATATATATATATATATATATATATATATATATATATATATATTATGGTGTTATGCTGTGTTATGGTGTTATGCTGTGTTATGGTGCTATGCCGTGATAATTGCGAGCTACGCCGTGGATACCGAGCTGCGTCGTGATACGGAGAAGTCAGTGGGTGTCACCACCTGTCCCCGTAGAGGGCCGTGTGACTAGTGCCCGAGCTAGACACTCGTATACATCTCGTTAACTATAATCATCCACAACCCAAATAT
>NC_081353.1:12188105-12199834 GCF_029784015.1 Lycium ferocissimum
ATGTGTTATGTACGATGAATGTTATGATGTATTTAATTTATAAGGAACGGGTTGAAAATTTTTCTTTGAATTTTTTTATGTTATTTTCACGCAATACTGGGTACTTTGTCGCGCCCGTTTTTGGGGTTTTGTGTTAAACCCACAGTAAAGGAGCGGGTGCCATCAAAGGGGGGCAAGGATTTGGGGCCCTTTCCCGGGGTGCGTTGATTATTATTTTGGTAGTATGTGTATCTCAGATTGGGCACGATGGGGCCCCTTCCCCCCATATGTCTAGTTTTTAGTAGAGGTCGTAGATACGTAGTGGGGAAAAGTAGGGCCCCCTGGTTTTGTATATATAGGTATGTATATATATATATATATATATATATATATATATATATATATTTTTTTTGATAGTCGAAAGGCTTATGATAAAAAAATTATTTGGAATGATGATATATTTTATGATTATGACCCCTATAGAAAGGGAATGGCGGTTTGGGTGGTTACCCCCGGAAACCCCGTGCGGCCCGTGTTGGGTTGACACTTGTCAAAATTTCCCAATATAAAAAACGTGATAATGCTAGACCCCCGGAGTTTTAGGGATCCTAATTTCAAAGATAAAATTGCAACTCTAAGTATTTTATGCGAATTTCTGCAAGCATAGCAGAACAAGGGGAAAATATCTCTACCATTATAAACATGTCATCAACATATAAAAATTAACCTGATTTTATTTTTAATGTAAACACTTTGTCCCCCATTAATCTTAAATCCATTTCCCAAAAATTGTTTGGTAAAATTTTTAAATGCCATTGTTTGGGTGCTTGTTTTAGTCCTAAATGTTTAAAAAAGTTTGCACTTTTCTTTTTTTATGGGAAACCCACAAACCCTCGGGGTTTTCCATGAAAATTTTTCCTCCAACTTTTCTTTAAAAAATTTTGTCTTAACATCCATTTGATGTTTTCAAAACCAAAACCCCCTTTTTTTTGGTGCTCTAACAGAATGGTTGTTATCCTTATTCCCGGCAGTATGTGTCAAAAAAATCAAATTGTTTTTGTTTTTAAACAACAACAAGTCTTGCCTTATATTTGTCAATAGTCCTATTTTCTTTTCCCTTTTTTAAAGACCCATTTAGACCCTAAGGGTTTATTTGGGGGGAAGTTTAAACCCCTCCCTGTATGGTTGTTCAAGTTTATTCAATCTCACTATTGATTCCTTTTTCCCAAAAATGGTGAATATAAGGAATGATTTTTTTAAATGTTTGAGCCTTTTCAAGCAAAAATGTCACAAAACCCGTCAAAGGAAAAGCGTTTTTGCTTTTCCCTTGGATCCTCTTTACTTGGTGTGTTTTTCTTTGGTTTTTGGGGTGGTCGTTTGGGATTTTTCGAGGAGTCACACTCATTTTTATACGGAAAATTTTTTAAAGAATTAAAATTTTCATTCTTCTTTATTAAAAGAATGTCGGGATTTTTGTTTTTGGAAAAAAATGACATGCTTTTTGGTAGCCTACCCAATGAAAACAAACCCAAAATTTTTTGGTCCTATTTTGCCCCTTTTGGGGGTTTTGGAACTTGTACTTTGCTAAGCACCCCCACACTTTGAAATATTTCGTTTTTTTTCCCTTTTCCCATTTTTCATAGGGAATGTTTTGTTTTTTCATGGGGCACTCTTGGTTTGGGTTTTGGTGGGATAGCTTACCCCAAAGTTTCGGGCAAACCGAAACTTATTAATAAACTTCATCTTTTCCTTTAATGTTCGATTTTTCCTTTTCACAATTCCATTAGTTTGTGGTGTGGGCGTGTTTGATGAATAATTCCTATTCTAAACATCCTATGCAAAATTATACTCTCCCCTATCCTCCTTATCATTTTTTTCTTTTTTTGAATTGAATTTCAACTTCATTTTTTTATTGTTAAACTTAAATTCTTTATCCTTACTATTAACAAATAAATATAGAATATCGGGAATCCCAAAAAACAAAAATTTTTCCCCCCGCGGATGATACTTATATATATATATATATATATATATATATATATATATATACTATAAATATATATATATATATATATGTATATATATATATATCTATCTATATATTTTTATTATTATATATATATATATATATATATATATATATTATGTATATACATATATGTATATATATACAAAATATATATATATACATATATATATATATATTATATATATACTATATGTATATACATACATATATATATATATATATATATATATATATATACATATATACAATATAGATAGATATATATATATAAAATAAAATATATATATTATTATGTATATACATAAATATATAAGTCTAAGGGATTGGAATTCCTCTCAATAGACTTATAAGGATGTTTAACAAACTTAGATTCAACACATTTTGACATTTTAATTTATTTCAATTTAGGCAATATTTTAAGTTAATCAATTTTCCCAAGGGGGTTTTTCCTAAACGAACATTATAAATCATTTACCCTAAAAGAAAAGGGGAATTTTATTAATATTGTCAACAACCATTATATTGAGTTTGAAAAGGCCCCCGTAGGTAAACTCTTAAAAAATATCATGTTTGCTAACAACAACCTTATCGAAACAAAAAAAAAATTTGAACCTTCGACTAATAGTGAATTGAAACTAAGTTCTTCCCCAATTGTAGGAACATGAAGCTTTTGACCGGGGACCTTGCCCAAGTCATCTTGGGGAAAATCCCCTATCTTTCAACCTTGGTTGTTGAAATATTCCTGGAAACTTTAGAGTCCCCCCGGGGAACCGTGCAAATGCCGGAGAAACATGTCGGTGGCTCAGAGTCAAACCACCACTCCTTTTGGGTATCCAACTAAATTGCCCGGCTACACTAGATCTCAATTTCTCATTCTTTCCCACCATGTTTGCCCGATCTTTTTTTCTTATTTTTCCATGGGCCCGACAACTGAACCTTATCAAGCCACGACCCGACTAGGCTTACCGCACTCAGAGTTACCCTACTCAGCACCACCCATCATGTTTACCATCGTACCATCCGTAATGCATATATTATTTCAACACAACTAGCCATAAGGAAATTATTATCACTTCCTAAAACATGTTCACATTCATGTGCATAAGCCCACCAGTATCAAACGATGTAAAAATATATGATATAGTCATCATGGGACATCGCTACTCCACATGTACGTATCTAGGAGCCCTACTAGACATCAGACATAAGGATCTTAATAAGACCCCCGTCATGCCTAAACATATACACAAAATAATATGACCATAAGTAAAGTATCCTCAGTGGAAAGGGAGTTAAGCCCCGTGAATCTCATTGGAGCAAGATCCTACGGTTCGCATCGTCTCCCCGTTTACATGTAGGCATGAACACAACAAAAAGAAAAGATTGTCAAAGATGGAAAATGTACCGAGTATGTAAGGCATGAATAATACCAGTATAATAAAGAAATAATGAAACATGAGGCGAAGATATAATATAACCCGTACATCAATCGCCTCTGCGCGAATACTATGCCTGCTTAACTTTTAAAGGAAAACACATGTTATGCATATCAAATATACCATCATCGTTAACCCGTGTCCGGGTAACTATCACACGCCGCCCACTAGTGGTGTCATGTCCAGCCACAGAGGCACGGTGTTATTTTAAGCCACCCGCCTTAGCGGTGTCATGCTAGGCCATCTAGGCACGGTGTAATCATAAGCCACCCGCCTTCGCGGTGTCATGCCCAGCCATCTAGGCACGGTGTAATTACAGCCGCCCGCCTTTCGCAAGTGGTCATGCCCGCCATCTAGGCACGGTGTAATCTCATCATTATATACTTATCATGTACATGCATTAAAATCGATCAGATACTACAACTCTTTTTGTGCTTACGTAAGGTCGAGGAACCCCCTATCCCATTATGGAGTAGTCATGATTACCTTCATGTTCTTCACCTAAAAGGAACTAGCATTATAAGGTGAGTAGCAACAATGAATAATATCACGGAATCATATAAGGATCAGTAGCTTCATAAGAATATCATATCACAGGCTTTGGAATCTCTAGACTTAGACTCGTCATCAGCATTGTCATATTCACCACGCATCTCTTATCTTTATTTCATGAAACGCCCTTAATAATCATAGACTCATAGTTTTCGGAATATGAGAAAATCATGGAAAGTTAAAGGAAGTCATATTATACGAGTCATTCCTTAGAAAAAGAAAGGACTAGCCTCACATACCTTTATGTGTCCTTAACCCTGAACGCTCTTCTTCCAAGCTTGCGGTTCTACATTCAAGAGAGTTCGTACTAAGATTAGATAACCGAAAACATACTTAAGCTTAAGCTATAGCTAATGAAAATTGGACAGCATCTCCTTTGTTTCTATAACTTTCTCCATATAATATAACAACTCCCAAACATCAACAACACACCCACAATATCATAATCAATGAGCTTTGTTAAGTTAGTCATTTTCCAATTCTCAAAATCTCCTTTCAAAGTCATCTATCACCATGGTTATCACCCAACGTCGCATTCATTCACATATAAGGCTTCTTCAACATTCTTAATATCATTCATAATGAGATTATGCTCATAACATGTCAAGAACTATGATTCAAGTCAAGTTATCATTCAAGAATTCCACTATTCTCATATTTGTAACCCATTTTCTACTTTCTTCCATAATCCAAGTCTTTCAATAATTCAATACTCTTAATAGAATGAAATGAACATAAAACTCACCTTTGATTGTGAAGGAATGGGTTTTGGATGGGAATGCTTCCTTGAAGATAACCCTAGCTCCACTTCCAAAGAAATTCTTGACTTCTCGCAACCTTAGAGAGCTTCCTTGCACTTGATTTCTTTGAATTAATGATGTTGATCTTTGATTTGCCTTGGATTTATGTTAGAATGGTGTATGGAATATTCTAGAGTTCTTGAGCGGTGTAGAGAATGTATGAAATGAGAAATATGGGCTTGGGTTATATATATATAGAAAGAGAAAATTCTGGAAAAATCTGTCTCGATCATGTTATACGGACATTTATACGGTCTGTATAACATTATACGGTCCGTATAAGTGACCGTATTTCACCATCAGGAAATTTCCCTTTTTTGTAATGTTATACGGACCCTTACACGGACCGTATAAGTGGTCGTATAACTCAATTTTTTTTCGAAATTAATCTCGTCGATTCGTTTGATCTCCAATCCTTATGGAACCTTCTTAGCACTCGTTTAACACTTTATTGACAATCTAAGGAGCGTTATAACTTTTTCTCAAGACATTATTAAATAAACATTGGCACGGTACTTGCAAACCCTTTTCAAAACACGACTTATATTTTACATTCTTCAACGAACTTTCTTCTCTTGCCTCGAATGTCTCTGAAATCTTAATTAGAATCGTTAAGTGCCCCTTCTTACTTGTAGGGACACCATATACATCTTACCCTGTGTTAGTCTATTTACCGTGTAACGACATGAAATTTTTGAGGTGTAACAGCATAAGACGATGGCTTTTGAACAAGAGAGAGATGATGGTACCTTGAAGTATCGAGGCAGGTTATGTGTTACAGATATGGATAGGCTTAGAGAGCGAATCATGTCAGAAGCTCACAACTTTAGGTATTCCGTTCACCCCAGTTCCACTAAGATGTATCATAATATTAAGGAGATTTATTGGTGGAATGATATGAAGAAGAATGTGGCAGATTTTGTAGCTAAGTGTCCGAATTGTCAGCAAGTGAAAGTCAAACACCAGAGGCCTGGTGCCTTGGCTCATAGTATTGATATTCCTGTCTGGAAATGGGAAATGATCAACATGGACTTTGTATCAGGTCTACCTCACTCAGCTAAGAGGCATGACTCTATTTGGGTGATCGTTGACCAGCTTACTAAGTCGGCGAACTTTTTGCCAGTCAAGACCACAGATTCAGCGGAGGATTAGGCTGAGTTATATGTTAATGAAATTGTCAGATTGCATGGGACCCCAGTGTCTATTATTTCAAATCGTGGTGCTCAGTTCACAGCAAACTTCTGGAAATCCTTTCAAAAAGTATTGGGTACCAGGGTGAACCTCAGCACAGCTTTTCATTTGCGGACAAATGGCCAGGTAGAGCATACTGTCCTAAAACATGTGTGCATACGTAGGCCCATAAGGCTACAAAATGATGTACAGAATATACAATGAAGATGTCTCATAATATGTACTACCCACACATAAGTATCTACGAGCCTCTAACTAGAGTACTGAAATCATAAGGACGGGACAGGACCCGCCATGGCCCAATATGTACACAAAATAATATACCAAGGAATGGCGACTCCGGAGTAGTGGAGTGCTCCTACAAATCTGCTGAGTAAGCACCTAGGTGTCTGCGCCATCTCCCTGTCTACCTGTGGGCATGAACACAACGTCCATTAAAGAACAAGGATGTCAGTAACAATGTACTGAGTATGTAAGGCATGTACAACAACATATTAAAGAAATAAAAGAGCATAAGACGAAGAGCAAACCTGTAACTGATTGCCTCTTAAGGCGGAGTCATGCATGCTAATTTTTATAGTAAAAATAATATCATATCATACATATATAAGGCTGCCACATAGGTACGGCAGTGATCATCATTATCCCATGTCCGTGCCTCCGCGTCCGGGGGCGTAGCGCCGAGCAGCTTGTGTATCTCGCCCTCCGCCTATAAGGCGGCACGTTATTATACTACCAGGCCATGTAGGCACAGTGTGATCATACATAAAAATAACATAAGACATGCATGAGAGCCCAAATGAAAGCTATGACTCTATCGGAGTGACGTAAGGTCGGTAACCTCTGATTATGTTATGAAATAGTCATGATCGTCGTGTCTCACCTTGAAGGAACTAGTAACATGAGATGAGACTAACAACAATGAACAATCATCAAGGAAAGCATAGAATATGATCATAAACCTTATAAAAGCATCAATTCGTAACTTTGGAATCTTTAGAATTAGAACCATTAACCTCATAAATATCATAAAACATATCGCATCTCTATCTCATAAAGAACATTTAACCTTCATCTTTCTTCATCTTTTAGGATGCAAGAAGATCATGGGAATAAAGGGAAGAAATCACAATAGAGGAGTCATGCCTTTAAAAGAAGAGGACTAGACTTACATACCTTTACGTCTCCTTAACGACTAAGCGTTCTCCTTCCAAGCTCACAACTCTACATTCGAGATATTTTGTACTTCATTAGATCATTAAAACATACTTAAGGCTAAGCTAAGGCGACTAAGAGCTAACAAAAATTGAGCAGCATTTCCTTTGTTTCGACAACTTCCTCCATATAATAAGACAACTCCCAAACATCAATAAGAACACCCATAATATCATAATCAATAGATTCTTCAAGTTAAGCATTATTTACTTCTCAAATTCACCTTCAAAATCATCCATAACCATAACTATAATACAATATCATATTTATTATTCGCATAACACTTCCTCAATGTCATTATCATCATTTATAACAAGATTATACTCATCGCATATCAAGAACTATGATTCATGTCAAGTTCTTTTCAAGAATACCACTATTTCCACATTTAAGCTTTATATTCTATTTTCTTTCTTAATCCAAGTCATTCAACCCCTCAATACTCTTAATAACGTGTAATGAACATGAAACTCACCTTTGATGATATAGGAATGGACTTTGGATAAAAATGCTTCACTTGGGGAAAAACCCAACTTCAATACCACATGAATTCTTGGCTTCTCTCAACCCTAGTGGGCCTCTTTTGCATTTAATCCCCTTGATTCTTGGTAGTTAATCCTTGTTTTCTCTTGGGTTTAAGTTAGTATGGTGGAGGGAATATTCTAGAGCTTCCAAGACTTGTGGAGAAAGTGAAATCTGAAAAAAAATAAAAATAAGAGCATGGTTCGTCTATTTATAACTGAAATTGGAAAGTTCCAGTAAAACGGTTCGATGAGCGGATCGATGACCCGTCGACGGTGTCGATGGTCCGTCGACTTGCGCCATCGACTTACGCCTACAAATCTCTGATTGCAGAAACATATGGACGGTGCACGGCGACGGTCCGTCGACATGTCGACGGCCGTCGACGGGATCGGTGTCTCCGATAATTTTCGAATCCATTCCGATTGCGTTGATTTGATTCGTTCAGCTTCTAACTCTATAATTCACCCAGAATGCCTACTGATACATTTGTACAAGGAGTACCACACTTTATGTCCCCAAACTCGGGCGCAGGTCTCCATCCTCAAGACATACTCGGCTAAGAAATCATTAATTCTAGTATGACGAAGACAAGAGGCGTAACATTCTCCCCCCCCCCCCCCCTAAGAACATTCGTCCTCGAATGTTAAGTTCTCGGGGATTCTACATAAATTTTGCCAGAATTTTCCCTGCAATATGGCACTATCATCCTGCCACAACAGCCCAAAATAACATCGCCACATAGGGCTACAATATCAACGCTAAGAGACATGACCACACACGACCCAAAAGTAATAAAAAAGCAATTTCATGCCTAGGGATAGTGGCGTCACATCTTGAATCTCTTCTGAGGTAGAAATAAAGGTGGATATATTATCTTCATATCCTCTTCTGCTTCCCAAATCATCTCTTCTCTATTATTGTTTCTCCACAAGACCTTCACTGAGGCTACCTTTTTGTTTCTGAGTTTCCGCACTTGCCTATCTAGTATGGCAATGGGAACCTCTTCATAAGCTAACTTCTCAGTAACTTGGACATCATCTACTGGCACGATTCTAGAAGGGTCTCCCACACATTTATGGAGCATCGACACATGAAAAACTGGATGGAGAGATTCAAGCTCTGGAGGTAAATCTAGTCCATAAGCCACTTGGCCCACCTTGCATACAATCTTATAAGACCCAATATATCGGTAATTGAGCTTGCCCTTCTTACCACATCTGATTACGCCTTTCATCGGCGACAATTTTAAGAACACCCAATTATTGATTTGGAATTCCAAGTTCCGTCGGCGATCGCCGCATAAGACTTTTTTGGCGACTTTGATCTGTTAGCAATTGGTCTCGAATGAGCTTGATCTTTTCCATCGCTTGTAGAATCAGTTCTGGACCTATCAGTTGGGTCTCTCTGACTTCAAACCATCCAATTGGCGACCTACACTTCCTTCCATACAGGGCTTCATACGGGACCATCTGGATGCTGGAATGATAACTATTGTTATAGGAGAATTCAATAAGTGGCAAATGATCATCCCCCGATTACCTCCAAAATCCAATATACATGCCTGTGACATATCTTCCAAAGTCTGAATAGTGTGTTCAGCTCGTCCATCGGTCTGTGGATGAAATGTTGTGTTGAGTCTCACTTGAGTTCCCAAACCTTCTTGAAAAAACTTCCAGAATTTAGATGTAAATTGTGCCCCTTTATATGTGATAATAGATATTGGGACACCATGAAGTCGCACTATCTTGGGACACCATAAAGTCGCACTATCTCCTTAAGATCTGACCTCGCATAGTCTCGCCGAATATGTAGTTTTGACTTGAAGAAAATGGGGATTTGCGAGTCTATCAACAATTACCCATATGGAGTCGTAGTTACGCCGAGAACAAGGTAAGCCCACGATGAAATCCATATTGATTACCTCCACGTTTCCGGGCTGGAATTTTCATGGCTTGCAATAATCCTCTTGGCTTCGATGCTCGAATTTTGTTGACAATTGGCACCGAGGCCTACAAACTCGCGATATGCCTCTTCATTCCATCCCACCAATACATTCCTCCCTCGTCCGGGGTAAACATCTCATGCCGCCCACTAGTGATGTCTGCCCATGCCATGCAGACATGGTGTATACGCCGCCCACCTTAGCGGCGTGCGCGACCATATAGGCACGGTGTAATATCATCATCATATACTCGTCATAATGCATGCGTAGAAACTCAAAGACAACTTTACTTTATCGGGGTGACATAAGGTCGCGGAACCCCCCGATTCCATTATGGAGCATTCATAAGCATTCTCGCCCTCACCTTGAAGGAATTAGCATATAAGGTTAGTGTATGCAATAAACAACATCAATGGATCGTAGTTAACATCGTTAGCTTTGTAGAAACATCATGCCATGAACTACTTAATCTTTAGACTTAAGCTCATCATCATCATTATCGTGCTCATAATGTATCTCATATCTTTATCTCATATGGCTATTCATGAACATAGATTCTTTAGTTTCGGAATATAGGGAATTCAGAGAAGGAGGAAAATCATGCCATAAGATTCATGCCTTAGAGAAAGAAGGGACTAGCCTCACATACCTCTTCATTAGCCTATTCTTATCGCTGATCGTTCTCCGTCAATGCTCACGTTTTTACATGAGAGAGTTCGTATTAACATTAGCTAAGCGATTATAGAACGTGCTTACTAAAGCTAGAAAAATTGGGCGAGCATTTCCTTTGTTTATACAACTTTCCTTATATCACATATCAACTCCCAAACATCCATAACACCATTCACAATATTATAAGCAACAATCATCATTCATCTACATTATCCACATTTCATAATTTCACTTCAAT
This sequence comes from Lycium ferocissimum, assembly GCF_029784015.1. Classification (NCBI taxonomy): domain Eukaryota; kingdom Viridiplantae; phylum Streptophyta; class Magnoliopsida; order Solanales; family Solanaceae; genus Lycium; species Lycium ferocissimum. The sequence goes on from NC_081353.1 coordinate 12,198,685, forward strand.
TCCTCCCTACTCATGGTCATAGTTCACTATTGCATTTTCGCACATATAATGCTTATCCCATATTCTAAATGTCATTGATAACATACTTATAATCACAACATCTCAATAATCATGATTCATTTCAACTACAACTCAAAAATCTCATTATTCTCTCATACATGACCCATTTTCTATCTCCTTCTACAATCCAAGTCTTTCAACCTCTCATTACCTTAAACAACATGGAATTATCATAAAACTTACCTTAGATAGTGTAGTAATAAGCCTTGAGTGGAAATACTTCCCTTGCACCAAAACCCTAGTTCACTTCCATTGGAATTTCTTGGCGTAACTGAAGCATTGAGTTTCTTACACTTAGTTTTGTTGGTTTGATGAAGTTGATCACCAATCTCTCTTGAGTTCTTATGGGTGAAGAATTGGAGAGTTCTCTAGAGTGTTCTTGAAGTGTGGAGAGAAAAAGAATGAAATAAATGGAATGGGATTGGTCCCTTATATAAATTTTAAAAACTCCCGAGGCATTCTACAGACCAACATACTGGCCGTATAAATTATACTGGCCGTATGTATGGCCGTAGATCTAGGTCAGCGAAGGACCCATTCTGGTCACAACATACGGCCTAACATACGGCCAGTGTGTTTTATACGGCCTGTATGTTGGGCCGTATAATGCCCAGCTTTCCGAAGTTCGTTCTCGTCGACACGTTTGACCTCCAATCCTTATGAAACCTTCTTGCCACTTGTTTAACACCTCATTACCAATATAAGGGACGTTATATCTCTTGTCCAACACATCATTAAGTCATTATTAATTCGATACTCGCAAATCCTACCCGACACACAACATATACCTTGATTTCCTTGACAACTTTCTTCCCTTACCTTAAATGTCTTTGAAATCTCGATTGACAGGTCATCAAATATTATTTCTTACTTATCAAAACATCGTATACGTCGTATAACTTCATTTAATTATTCGCATGCGTTAACGGAAATTTCTGAGGTGTAACATCTTTAGCGCATGAATAACTGCAGCTAATTCAAGACCATGGGTCGGATAATTTTTCTCATGTTTTCTCATGCCGGAAGCATAAAAGGTATAACCTTACCGTCGCATCAAAACATGCAACGGGGCGAGGAAAAAATAAACCCC
>NC_081353.1:12199934-12206622 GCF_029784015.1 Lycium ferocissimum
TATAAACAACCGTCCCAAAACATATTCCAACATAAGTAGTCTTCCTTACTACATAGTATGTCAACTTTCAATCCAATTGCGCACATTCGAACCAACATCAACGTTTATATATTCATTCACTAATTTGAGATCATTCAAACATAAACTAAGAGCATTTCAAGCTATATATCCAATATTCAACAATTTCATCAATTTCCATATTCCACCCAAAGTTCTCATATATGAAACAAAACCATTCCAACACATTTTCTACTTACTACTTCATCACTAACAACCATAATCCACCCTTAACAACTTCATTATCTTAATGCTATAAAATCACATTAAGGTGACATAATTTTCCACATTCCATTTTCATGCAAACTTAACCCATATATCCTTCCTTTATATTGAAAAGATCACAACAACACAATTAGTATGTTAAACAAAATAAACCCATCATTAGTTCATCACCACACATCCCACGGCCAACATACAATTTTCCAACTTCATCCAATTTTCGTTCAACTTTCATTCTCAACATGGATTTCACCATAACTACACTAGAACACAACACAAAAATTCAACACATCTTCCATGCTCAACCATGCACACATGCACGGCCACATATATATATATATATATGCACACACACACGGCCTCCCACATACACATCACAATTCCATACTCTCTCATACAATTCTAACCATTTTAACATACATACACCTTCCATAACATGAAGAATAAGATTCTTACCTCTTTCTTGAAATTTCAACCTTCCGCAAACGGAGTTCTTTCTCTTAACTAATTATACCACGTTGAAGAGGGTCTTGCACTTAGTAGGAATTCAAGTGGAGACAAGTTTTTGAATCAAAGTTGAAGGCTCCAAGATTTTTTTTTCTTTCTCTTGCTCTTGGCCGAATTGGCCTTTCCATTTTTGCTCTTCTTTTTCTTTCTTGAAACTTCTTGATTTGTCATGAAATGTTAAGGTCCTTCTCTTTTAATACTTGGATTAAAATCCCACATGGGTTTGGGCCATATACTATGGCCGGCCACCCTTAAGGAATTGGGCCTCAATTCTTTTTTTTTTTTTTTGAGCCCAAGTATTTGCCAATCTTTTGTAATTCATGAAACAAATTTCCAAAATTCCGTTTTTGTCCTTAACCTTCCTCGATTATTCCGTACTAATGTTTCCATAGCCGACACATTCATACTAGTAAGATCCAAATATGGCCTTGTTTCTTACAAGCAAAAATTATTCCAAACTTCCCGAACGTGCAAGAACACGGGATGTAACAATTATGGTGGATCCCAAGAAGATTGATGCGGTTTGTGATTGTGTCAAGCCTAGTCCATTGGCCGAGATTCAGAGTTTTGTTAGCCCCACTAGTTACTATCGGCGTTTTGTAGAGGAATTTTCATCTATTGCATCTCCTTTGACTAGATTGACTCAGAACAATGTATCATTTCAATAGTCGGATCAGTGCGAGGCGAGCTTTCAAAAATCCCAGTACTTTATTGACTACTGGTCCGATTTTGACTCTTCCCGTTGTCACGACCCAACTAGGAGCCATGAAGGGTACCCGGAGCTACGCTACTGAGCACCACCCATCATACTTATCATAAAGCTTTTCCTAAATATACATTACTCTCAAAACGAAATTTGTCATGATACGATCATTATCATTTCCAAATATATCTACCTTTGTGCACATAAGCCTACGAGGCTATCAAAAATGATATACGAATATACACTGTATTGATCATGAGACATCTGCTACCCACACATAAGTATCTACGAGCCTCTACAAGAATACTGAGACATAAGGACGGGACAGGGCCTCGCCGTACCCAATACATGTACACAAAAGGATATACCCAAAATCTGCAACTCCGAACTAGTGGAGTGCTCCTATATATATATGCGGAACAGGCTCCGAGGAATCTGGTCCATCTCCCTTTCTACCTGTGGGCACGAACACAGCGTCCAAAAGAAGAAGCACGTCAGTATGAAAAATGTACTGAGTATGTAAGGTATGAGTAATGCTAACATAATAAAGAAATAATGAAGCATGAGGCAAAGATACAACTTGAACGTCGAGTGACTCTTAAGGCGAGTATTATGCCTACTTAACTTTTAAAGGAAAACACATGTTATGCATATCAAATTTACCATCATTGTTAACCCGCGTCTGGGTAACTATCACACGCCGCCCACTAGTGGTGTCATGTCCGGGAAAATAGGCACGGTGTCATCATAAGCAGCTTGCCTTAGTGGTGTCATATCTGGCCATCTAGGCACGGTGTAATCATAAGCAGCCCTCCTTAGCGGTGTGATGTTCGGCCATCTAGGCATGGTGTAATCTCATCATTATACACTCAACATGAAGCATGCATAAGAGCTCAAAGAAAGTTATAATTCTATCGGAGTGACATAAGGTCGGGGACCTCCGATTACATTATGGAGTAATCATAATCAACATGCCTCCCCTCGAAGGAACTAGTATCGTAAGGTGAGACTAGCAACAATGAGCAACATCAAAGAATTCATACCACAAGACCACTATCCTCACAATAACATCATGTCATAAGCTTTAGAATCTGTAGACATAGATTCATCATCATCATTATCATATTCATAACATATTTGTTATCTTTATCCCATGAGAAGATCTTAATAATCAAACACTTGTAACTTTTGGAATGAAGGAAAGTCATGGAAATCATAAATAGAGATAGTAATATGCGAGTCATGCCTTAGAAGAAGAAGGGACTAGCCTCACATACCTTTATGTCTTCTTCACACTAAACGCTCGTCTTCCAAGCTTACGATTCTACATTCAAGAGAATTCGCACTAATAATTAGATAATTGAAAACATACTTAAGCTTAAACTAGAGCGACTAAGAGCTAATGAAAATTGGGCAGCATTTCGTTTGTTTCTACAACTTTCTCCATCTAATAACCAACTCCCAAACATCAACAACACACCCACAATATCATGATCAATAAATTTCACTAAGTTAGTCATTATTCAATCCCCAAAGTTTCCTCTCAAAGTCATTTATAACCATAGCCATAATACAACACCACATTCATCCTCATATAATGCTTCTCCAATATCCTTAATACCGTTTATAACAAAATTATACTCATAACATGTCAAGAACTATGATTCAAGTGAAGTTACCATTCAAGCTTCCGTATTTAAGCTTCCATATTATACTTTCTTCCATAATCCAAGTCTTTCAACCATTAAATATTCTTAATAACATGAAATGATCATAAAACTCACCTTTTGTTTATGTAGAAATGGGCTTTGGATGAAAATGCTTCACTTGGAGAAAACCCTAGCTTCAACTTCAAAGAGATTCTTGACTTCTAGCAACTCTAATGAGCACCCATACCCTTGATTCCACCAATTTTTAGTGTTTGATCCTTGATTTACCTTGGGTTTATGGCAATGAAGTATGTGGAATATTCTAGAGCTCTTGAGAAACGATGTGGAATATTCTAGAGCTCTTGAGAAAGGTGGAGAAGTTAGGAAATGAAAAATACTAACTTGGATCACTTATTTATACTTGAAAAAAAAGTTGTCCCGATCATGTTATACGGACACTTATACGGTCCGTATAACATTATACGGTCCGTATAATGATCGTATTTCACCATCAGGAAGTTTCCTTTTTCTGTAAGGTTATATGGACCCTTATACGGACCGTATAAAGTTATACGGACCGTATAAGTGGTCGTATAACTCAATTTTTCTCCGAAAGTAATCTCGTCGATTCGTTTGATCTCCAATCCTTATGGAACATTCTTAGCACTTGTTTAACACTTCATTAACAATCTAAGGAGCATTATAACTTTTCCTCAAGATGTTATTAAATCAACATTAGCTTGGTACTTGCAAACCCTTTTCAAAACACGGCTTATACTTTACATTCTTCAACGAACTTTCTTCTCTTGCCTCGAATGTCTTTGGAATCTTAATTAGAATCCCTTATTACTTGTAGGGACATCATATACATCTTACCCTGGGTTAGTCTATTTACCTTGCAACGACATGAAATTTTCCGAGGTGTAACACTCTTCCCCCCTTTAAAAATATTCGTCCTCGAATGTTAAGTTCTCGGGATCCTACAGAAATTTCGCCAGAGTTTCCTTTATAATATTGCACTACCATCCTATCACAACAACCCAAAATTACATTGCCACACAGGTCTATGATTTCACAACACACAATATGGCCACACGCGACCAAAAGCATTAAAAGTAAAGCATTGCATTGCATACGTGGGGGCAATGGTGTCTCATCTTGAACCTGTTCTGGGAGTGGAGATTAATGCGTATACTTGGACTTAGTACCCTCTTTCACTTCCCAATGCATCTCTTCTACTTTCACGTTCGTTCCTAATATCTTCATCAAGCTTGCATCTGTTCTTCCCTTACTACTTCAAACCAATTTGAGAGAGCAGCAAGAAATTCTCATAAAATCTTTCGATAATCTTCCCCAAATCTTTTTTGAAATGAAATTTCCGCACTCCAATGATTTAATACCCTCTCATTCTTGCAAGCTTATGCGACCACTGATATATATCAATTCTAAACCCTCTTATAGGTCTTTTCATCTTTGGTAAAGGCTTAACATACGTGCCCTTAGCATACCTCGGGAAGTTAGAAAACGAGCTCTATCTGCTCATTTATTCCAAAATGGAGGTTTACTAGAATGGCCCATCTTCACCAAATCTCTCGAAATGTATCGATCTTCATACACTAGTAGAGAACCAAGCATTTTGACAAGTTTTTCATAGATAGCTTATATGATTCTTTACAATTGCCATGCCTATTTCAGCTATAGATTCAATCCTCATCCTTGGCTAGTACCACGAAATTGTCTTACACAAGTTTACTCCTTATTTCCTTCTTTATCCACACTGTTCGCTTCCAGTTTCTCACATAAATCTATCTTACTACATTTACTTCTCTATGCGGCCTTAATTTCTTCGTGTTTGAGTACTCTAAGCTTGAAGTTCTCGTATCACCCATACATTCCCTCTTCTACACGATCTTACATATTTGTTCCTTTTTATTGTAGGTCGCTACTGTCAGGTATTTACATGCTTCCAATTAGTTCATTTCCATTTTGACCCTCTTCTATTGTTAATTCCGCATCCTTCTATTAATAAAGACCTTATCAAATTCTGAGTCAAGCATTGCCTTTGAGGCTTTCCCTGTATAACGTTATCTCCATCGGTATGAAATATTGGAACTTTGCATCCATACAACTAGCTCGCAATGGCTATTTCACTTGAATCCTCATCTTAGCCCATTATTCACTCCTCTCTCTAATCCAAGTCTTACTCTTATCACCTGTATCTCCTCACTATAAAAATCATTCACATGAGCCCTTATTATATGGAAATACCATTTTATTCCTGTCTACCTTACACTGGACCGAAGCCGCAATACTCATGGGATGTATCTTCTTGGGATTAATACCGCTCTTTCGTCATATGGTCATCCTTTAACTCTACCTCGTAATCTACTTTATTGTTGTACGACTGTCATGTTGGGTCCTCCACCCGTCTTACATTCTATGGCCCATATCTTGTATTATCTTATTCTTATGCCTCCGGCAGCCATGTTGCCTCGGAAAATCGAACATTACTTCTTTGATGGTCTCTTTTGGTTACCATTTTGTTGCCACGACCATCAAACCATAAGGGGATTGCCTTTAGCCCTATGCTCTTTTCCTCAATTCTATCAAAGTCCATAGATCGTCTTGCGTATTAATCATTTCATCGATGTAGCTCATACCCGCTCTATACTTCCTATACCGCATCATCTACGAACTCGCCCTCTCTTGGCTCACCTTTCTTCAATAATCACTCCCTGGGACCTTTACCGTGTAACTCACCAGGGGTGTAATTCCATTTGTTACTGTTTGGCCGTACATACGAAGTCAGTCCATTGATCGTTTACAATCAAATCTCATTTCTTCATCCGTCTTAGCCCTCATCCTCTTCTTAGATGATTTCATCTACAAGACAATCGTTCTAAGCATATTTCAGAGTACCAGTAACTACCCCTCCTCTTTTGTTCCTAATTTTTTTTGAACTGCAACATAAGGCTCAACGCCAATCCTTTCATACTCTTCTCTGATCAGCTCACACCGCTATAGGAGCATTGTCCCCTGCCATCTCAACATTTTAATAACAGGGTCGCACCTGGAGAGATGTAGCATAAAGTCACCCTTCATGCATAAAATATCTTACTCCACTAATGGTCCCACATTCCTTGTCATCATTCAATCAGCCATACCGTGTGTACAATAAGATTCAAAATTTCAGTCACTCCATGACGCCTATTACCATTCCTACATAATGCTAGGACATCCACAGGGTTTAATTCTCTTCCACCTTCTATTTATCGAGTTACCGTTCTAGTGGACTTCCCTCCTATCTGCCTCGCTCTTATCCTTCCTTCTTTACTTCTAATGCTTGCACCACGCATATCACATATACTGAGCATTCATCACTTGTCGTCCTTTTGTTTCGCCAGTAATCTTATCTTATTTTTGCTTTCCCTCATATCTGTAATATCAATCCCTGTCATATAATCGTTCAAGCAAATTCCTGGTTGCATAACTTAAATTATAACACAGAACACAACTGCGATCATAAGGTCAATCAATTGCTAGGCAAGGG
>NC_081353.1:12206722-12222695 GCF_029784015.1 Lycium ferocissimum
TACACACCCATAGACAGACTTACCGGACACGGCTCGTAGACAAAACCCTAGACCGCCGTTCGATACCACCTTTGTCACACCCCGACCTTACTAGGGTGTGATGGGCACCCGACCTCACAACCGGGGCCGAGCGAACCCACGGACTCTTATTGCTCACATAAATTATACTGCTACTTATTCACTTAGCATTATCATTATCATCACTATTAGAAACATGTATATTAAAACGGTAAAGTTTATTAATACATGTTTCTAATAGTGATGATAATGATAATGCTAAGTGAATAAGTAGCAAGATAATTTATGTGAGCAATAAGAGTCCGTGGGTTCAAGCCAAATTTTATTGCGGGGGTCGGTGCCCATCACACCCTAGTAAGGTCGGGGTGTGACATCATCGAGCCCGAGAGGGGCCGAGTACGAATGATACCGACCTATATGAATACGATTATGATACATGTATGATATTTTCATGAGTATGATTATGTTATATGTATGATTATGCCATATGTATGACGTCCATGTTAGTACGAATGAGATAAGTATATGACATCTTTACGAGTACGAGTATGCTATGTATATAACAGCGATTAGAGCACGGATATGCTAATTCCATGTAAGTGCCGAGTAAGGGCTATGTATATGCAAAGTACGTGATACGAGCATGAGTATGACAAGAGAATAGATATGAATGTATGTATACGAGCACGAAATAGAACATGGAACGTCACTACGGGAAGCAGGTAAGTACTATGAAGAGAATATTAATGTCTCCCATCTTATGTTATTTCATGTATTACCGTTATGTTTCTCCACCATTACTGCTCATGCTTTACATACTCAGTACAGTATTAGTACTGACGTCCTTCTCTTTGGACGCTGTGTTCATGCCCACAGGTGGACAGGGAGACGGTGCCGATCACGTCGCAGCTATCGGCGGAGTTGCAGCAGCCCCTCCTTTATTCCGGAGGTGCTAATTCGAGACATTATTTTATGTACATGTATTCCGGGGCACGGCGGGGTCCGTCCCGTCCATATGTCTAGTATTCCAAAGAGAGGCTCGTAGATATTACGTGTGGGTAGTATGGTCCCGTAGACTACATGTACATGCACGCTTATGTATATTATTATTTGATAGCCCAAAGGGCCTATGTTTATTTAAGTAAGTATGATTTAAATGAAAGTTATTTTCTATGATCATATATGATAAGAAATATGATTAAAGGCAGGATAAGCAACAGAATGGGTCGTGCCTGGTGGTCAGCCTCGGGTACCCATCGCGGCCCGTAGGTCGGGTCGTGACAAAAGTGGTATCAGAGCAGTTCAGTCCTAGGAAGTGTCTACGAGCCGTGTCTAGTAGAGTCTTGTTTATGGTGTGTTGCGCGCCACGCTAATAAACAAGAGGCTATAGGGCATTTAGGAAAAATGACCATCTTTCTTTATATGAGATCGTGCGATAGAGCCAGGTATAAGATGAAATTCCTCCCTAATGAGTATGTTGTGATTTCAGAAATGCCGCCAAAGGGGAAGGATAAAGCCGCCCAGAGGGGCGAGACTACGATGAAGAGGCGGGCAGAAATAGAGCCGCCTATGAATATAGATGAGGGCGAATCACATGATGAGGTTCCATCTAATGCCTCCACCACTCCGCCCGTTACGGAAGAGCAAGAAGGGGCTTCAGCTCCAGCTCCTATGCCTACAGTTCCTCCACCATCTACTTCAGGCCAACAAGTGGCCGAGGCCATTAACTTATTGACACAGTTAGTTGCCACCCAAGCACAGCGGCAGAATGTGGGCCCGAGTGATCGTTCGGCTAGTACTAGAACCCGTGATTTTATGAGTTTGAATCCCCCGGAGTTTTTCTAGTCAAAGCCGGATGAAGACCCTCAAAGTTTTATTGAAGAAATGTTGAGAACATTGAGGATTATTCATGCCTCTGAAACCGAATCAGTGGAGTTGGCATCTTATAGACTCCGGGATGTGGCGGTTCTATGGTATAACAATTGGAGATCGTCAAGGAAAGAGAATGCGCCCCCTCCGATTTGGCTAGAATTTGTAGATGCCTTCACCCGCCACTATTTGCCGCCCGAGGTCCGCCGAGCTAGAGCGGATAGGTTCTTAAATCTAAAGCAAGGCAATATGAGTGCCCGGGAGTATAGCCTTCAGTTTAATTCGTTGGCTAGATATGCTCCAACCATGGTGGCTGACATGGGGGATAGGGTGCACAGATTTGTGAGCGGCTTAGGGCCACATTTATATCAAGAATGTTTAATGGCTTCATTGCAAGACGGGATGGATATTTCCCGCATTCAAGCCCATGCCCAAAATTTAGAAGAGCAACAACATCCGCAAAGGGTGAACGTGGAGGTGACAAGGGCAAAGTAAAGGGCCGAGATCCATGGGTGCCGATAGAGGCTATAGAGGAAGATCGAGGAAGTAATATTCTAGACACTCAGGCCAGGGGTCCAATTACTCCATTCATTCCGGACCGAGTTAGAGTTTCAGAGAGTCGGGCTCTCGGTATATAAGTGATTCGGGCCAGACGAGATCGTCCATACCACAATGTACCCAGTGCGGTAAGCAACATTGGGGACCATGTCGAGTGGGGTCGGATGTTTGCTATAGTTGTGGCCAGTCAGGTCATGTTATAAGAGAGTGCCCATTTCGAGGCGGCGGGACGTGCGGTTCCCCCCCGGGATCATGGGATCTTCGTCATCCATGCGCCCCGCGGGACAAGACTCCCAGACACTAGTAGTGCGGGGTAGAGTCAGGGGGAGAGCGTCTAATTCGAGTGGTCCTCGGCATCATATGTATGCATTGGCTGAGCGACAAGATCCAGAGTCACCCCCGATCTTCGTCTGGTATACCTATATCTTTGATTATGTGTTGAAGGAAGAATAAAATAATTGTAGTAGTAAGCAAGTATAAATTGAGAGGTTTTATATTATGTGGCGACGGTAATGGGGAAAGAATGATATGTGGTATTATGATGCCCAAGTTTAAGGAAGTAAGGTGTGAAGAGTAGAAATCCCAAGATAGCGGTGACGATGAGTTACGACTATAAGAAGCTACTTATGTATAGGGTAAAGAGAAGAGGTAAGACACGAGTATGTTAAGCCTCCACATATAGATTATCGTAGCTATGGATCATCAGAAACAGCATGAATAAGATGCAGTATAGTAAGAGGTATACGAATTAAGGATTTGCAGGCAAAACTATGAATTTAAAAAATGGTATAGGCAAAGCCCTAAAAGGGGGGAAGCGAGAAAAGGGAACGCAAGTGTAGAAAGTTAACGATAGACCCCAAGACGTGTCAGATAGACATGATAAACGGTGATAGTAACAATGATAAAATGTGCCTATGACCTTATATGTATATGTGCCTATATATAAGGCTATTATGGGAACCCCGAGCTTGTATGACCGGGTAGAATATAATATATGTGTATGTATATGTATGTATGATGACGTGCACGCACCACTACTGATTGGGTATGGATAACCCGAGCTTCGGCAGGCTGTGTATGTGAATTACCGATTCTTCGTAGTCGGGTATGTTATGTAAATGTGTGTAAATGTTATGTAGACGCTATGTAAATGCTATGTACACGGAATCAATATGAGTACGAATATGTTAAGCATGTGTAGTATATACGATATGTGAATGATACGACTATGGGTGCAAGTATGTTGCGAATACGATGAACACGAATATGTACCTTGATAGATGTATATGTATAGATGTGTATGCATAGGAATCACCCAAGGAAAGTTATATGACTTGAAAGTATTCATACTTTGCCAATGAAACCAAGTGAGGTAGAGTTGCCAACCGTGTAAGATTTAATCTCACTAGTGAGCAAGCGAAAGAATTGACGAGATATAGAAATTTAAAAGGAAGGTGTGATGAGATGTGGCAAAAAAAAGGGAGGAATTAAACCCTCAATATATATTGAACCCCATAAGATTATCCGCACTTATTTCAGCCCGAAGGAGATATATGATGAGGCATTGAGATTATAAGGTACGTATGTTGTTTTTTATGAGTACGGGTCGTGCATGGCCAATTTACGTTATTGATTGTGTTATGGCCCTGTGAGGCATATTTATTATGGGTTGTTGTGACAGGGTGATAGTGCCATATTACAGGGGAAACTCTGGCGAAATTTTTCTAGAATCCCCAACGATTTAACATTCGAGGACGAATGTTCCAAAAAGGGGGGAAGAATGTTACACCTTGGAAATTTCCCCTTAGCATGCAAGCGAGTAGACTCAAGAAGGGCATGATGAATACGAGGTTTGGGTAAGCAAGGAAGAGTGATCGATAGTCCTAATTAAGATTTCCAAAGACATCCAAGTTAAAGCGAGAAAGTTGTTAAGGGAATCGAGTTATAAGTTAGCGCGTTGGACGAAACTATGGGTATTGAGTTAATAATGCCTTAGGGATGTTGTGGAGGAGAGTTATAACGTCCCCTAGATTGTCAATGAAGTGATAAACAAGTGTTAAGAAGGTTTCATAAGGATTGGAGATCAAACGAAACGATGGGAACAACTTTGGCTAAAGCAGTGATTTCCACGACCACTTCCACGGCCCATATAATATTCCACGGACCGTGGAATGGTTCGTGGAATGGGCAGCAGAGGAGAGGTCTGGCTAGTCATGAACCACGACCAGTTCCACGACCAACACCGGGTTCCACGGACCGTGGAACAGTCCGTGGAAGTCCCGACAATTTGAAATGTTCTAAGTTTATATAAATGATGCCCACTTCATTTTATTCATTTCCATACACGACTTCCACCCTCTCCACACCTCTAGAACCTTCCAAGTATCTCATCCACAAGAAAACCATAGAAATAAAAGATCAACAACAAGAAATCAAGTGAATCAAGTGAAGGAAACCTCATGGAAATCATCTAAATCAAGAGAATCCAAGGGAGGTGAAACTAGGGTTTTGTCCAAAGGGTGTATTAGCATCTAAGGCTTGTTCCTCCATCATCCAAGGTATGTTTTATAGTAATTTCACGATGTTAAGAGTATTATAAAGTTGAAACACTTGGATTACAAAAGAATACATGAAATGGGTTAGATATGGAAGAATAATGTCATCTTGAATTGGTAGTTGAAATGAATCACGAAAATGGATATGTAGAGATTATAAACGCGTTATAAATGATATCTAGAGCATGAAATAAGTATTGGACATGAAAGAATGTGGTAAGGGGCTTAGTCATGATTTTGAAGAATTAGAGTAGAATTGGGAAAATGTGAATAACATAAATGAGTGACGATTGTTGAGTAAGGTATTATGATTATTGTTGTGGATGGTTGAGGGTTGATATGGAATATGGCGGAAAGTAGTATGAACAAAGGAAACGCTGCCCGATTTTCTTTAGCCTTAAAAAGTACGTTCTCGTAATTGATTAGCTAATGACGATACGAACCCTCTTGAAGGTAAAGACGCAAGCATTGAAGGAGGACGAGCCAGCAATAGAGTAGCTAAATGGAAAAGGTATGTAACACTAATCCTTTCCTTCTAAGGCATGAATCCATGTATGCATTTCCTCCTCTCCTGTGAGATTCCGATCTCCAAGAAAGCTAAGAGTCCTCGCTTATGAATAGCTACACGAAATAAGAGATATGCGACGAATATAATAATGATGATAGTAAGCTAAAGTCTAGAGATGCTATAGTCTATGATGTGATGATCCTATAAGGCTAATGACGCTATAGGTATAATCTATTGATGGTGATCATTATTCACACTCACCTTATGCTTGTTCCTTCAAGGTGAGCGGGGACACTTACGAAAGTTCGTAATGTTATCGGGGGTCCACGACCTTACGTCACCCCAACAAAGATATGGTTGCCCCTAAGCTCCAAGACATGGGTTGATGACATGTATGGGTATGTGTAACTAAGAATGATAAGATATGGTAGAACTATGTTAAGCCACGACACGCCCATGAAATGAATGATAGTGATGTTAAGTACGATAGAACCATGATATGCTTATAAGGCGATTCATAATCATAAATCTACAAGATGTACGATAATGAGTATATGGTACGTATGCATAAATATATGTTTGATGACGCTAGAGTAAAACAAAGCCACAATATGTCTATAAAACGAGTGATAGTAATGAGCCTATGATGCATGTACGATATGAGATATATGTGATATGGTCGAGCCTTTGGGGCCGAATACGGATAATGATCAAATGTGTAAAAATAAATGCGACATGATGATATGTATATGCATGTGTTATGATGAATGCAGGATGATAACTAGCTATGTTAAGTTCATGATACCCCTATGTGATGTATATGTACATATGAATGTATCGAGCCCAGAAGGGCCGAGTACGAATACTACCAAGTGCATCGAGCCCATGAGGGCCGAGTACGAATACTATTAAGCCTATCGAGCCCAAGAGGGCCGAGTACGTATACCATCAAGCCTATCGAGCCGAGAGGGCCGAGTACGCATACCAATGATCTCATCGAGCCCGAGAGGGGCCGAGTACGAATGATACCGACCTATATGAATATGATTATGATACATGTATGATATTTTCATGAGTATGATTATGTAATATGTATGATTATGCCATATGCATCACGTCCATGTGAGTACGAATGAGATAAGTATATGACATCTTTACGAGTACGAGTATGCTATGTATATAACAGCGATTAGAGCACGGATATGCTAATTCCATGTAAGTGCCGAGTAAGGGCTATGTATATGCAAAGTAAGTGATACGAGCATGAGTATGACAAGAGAATAGATATGAATGTATGTATACGAGCACGAAATAGAACATGGAACGTCCCTACGGGAAGCAGGTAAGTACTATGAAGAGAATATTAATGTCTCCCATCTTATGTTATTTCATGTATTACCGTTATGTTTCTCCACCATTACTGCTCATGCTTTACATACTCAGTACAATATTCGTACTAACGTCCTTCTCTTTGGACGTTGTGTTCATACCCACAGGTAGACAGAGAGACGGTGCCGATCCACAGTAGCTATCAGCGGAGTTGCAGCAGCCCTCCTTTATTCCGGAGGTGCTAATTCTGAGACATTATTTTATGTACATGTATTCTGGGCACGGCGGGGTCCTGTCCCGTCCATATGTCTAGTATTCCAGTAGAGGCTCGTAGATATTACGTGTGGGTAGTATGGTCCCGTAGACTACATGTACATGCACGCTTATGTATATTATTATTTGATAGCCCAAAGGGCCTATGTTTATTTAAGTAAGTATGATTTAAATGAAAGTTATTTTCTATGATCATATATGATAAGAAATATGATTAAAGGCAGGATAATCAATAGAATGGGTGGTGCCTGGTGGTCAGCCTCGGGTACCTGTCGCGGCCCGTAGGTCGGGTCGTGACATTGTTATTATGGGATGTTCTGACAGGATGGTAGTGCCACATTACAGGGGAAACTCTGGCAAAATTTTCGTAGAATTCCCGAGTGCTTAACATTCGAGGACGAATGTTCTTAAGAGGGGAAGAATGTTACACCTCGAAAAATTTTCCGTTGATGCACAGTGAATAAGCTAACGAAGAGCATGAAGTATATGGTATTTCAATAAGTAAGGAATGACATTTGATGACCCTAAGTAAGATTTCAAAGACATTCGATGTTAGACGAGAAAGTTGCCAAGAGAAGGCAAAGCATACGATAAGTATCGGAAGAGATTTACGAGTAATAAGTTAATGATGATTTAATGATGCTTTAGAGAAGAGTTATAACATCCCTTAGACTGCTAATGAGGTGATAAGCAAGTGTCAAGAAGGTTCCATAAGGATTGGAGATCAAACGAGTCGACGAGAACGAGTCCGGATTAACTGGGCATTATACGGCCAAACATACTGGCCGTATAAAACATACGGACCGTATGTTTAGCCGTACATTCAGCCCAGATTGACACCCTTCTCTGGACCAAATCTACGGCCAGACATACGGTTAGTATAAATTATACGGACCGTATGTTGGTCCGTAGAATATGGTCGGGGCTGAATTGTGTTATTAATAAGGGACCAAGTCTTATTTCATTTTCATTTCCCTCTTCACACCCCTTCTCCCATAAGATTTCAAGAGAAATTAGTGTTCAACTTCATCAAACCAAGTGAATCAAGTATAAGAAACACATTAAAGTTCATCTAAGACAAGAATCCAAGTGAAGGTGAAACTAGGTTTTTGCTCAAGTGAGGTGTTTGCACCCAAGGTTCATTCCTACACCATCTAAGGTAAGTTTTATGACATTTCCATGTTGTTTAAGGTATTTGAAAGTTGAAACACTTGGATTGCAAAAGGATATAGAAATGGGTCATGAATGTGGGAATAGTGTCATTTTTGAGTAAATGTTTGGATTGAGTTATAATTCTTGATACATTATGATTATAATCATGTTATAAATGATATTGAGAACAAGGAATAGACATTGTATATGAATGAACGTAATTGTGTGATATGACCATGAATATGGGTGATTTGAAGTGAATTGAGAAGTAAGGGTAATGTAGGTGAATAAAGGCTATTGTGATGATGTTGTGAATGTTATTATTGATGTTTGGGAGTTGATATATGATATGGAGGAATTCGTATAAATAAAGGAGATGCTATCCGATTTTCTCTAGCTTTGGTCATGTATGCTAAGTCATCGATTTCCTAATGATAGTATAACTCTAATGAAGGTAGAAACGTGAGCATTGAAGAAGCACGTGCAAGTGATAGAATAGTTGAACGGAAAGGTATGTAAGACTAACCCTTCTTTCATAAGGCATGGTTCTTTGGCCAATTATCTGTTCTTCTATGAGCCTATGATATTCTCCAATGATTCTATCTCTAAAAAGCGACTAAGCTCATGATCCTCGATATGTTACGATTGTACTAAATTCCTTATACGATGAGTAATCCTCTAAGGATAGATGAAATGAATGACGATAGTAATGATGCTAAAGATGCCTATGAGCTTATATGTATATGTGCCTATGTATGGCTATTATGGAACCCCGAGCTTATATGGCCGGGTAGAATATAGTAAATATGTATATATATAATGCGCGCACACCACTGCAGTTGGGTACGGATAACCCTGAGCCTTGGTAGGGCCAAGTATGTGTAACACTGAGCCTTGGTAGGGCCAGGTATGTGAAACACCGAACCTTCATGGTCGGGTATGCTATGTAAATGCTATGTAAATGCTATGTATATGATATGAATACGATTATGCTATGAATACAGAAATGCTATGAATATGAATACGAGTATGAATGGAAATATGACTACGAATACGAAAATGGATATGTAAATGAGTACGAATACGACTACGAGTATGGATATGGATGTACGTACACGGATATGCAATAGAAATGGAATGTCCCTATGAAAAGCATGTAAGTGTTATGACGATGATACTATTATTTCTCATCCTATGCTTTTCATATGTTGCCTATTATGGTTTCATATTGATGTTGATCATGCTTTACATACTCAGTACATTCTTCGTACTGACGTCCTTTTGTTTGTGGACGCTCCGTTATGCCCGCAGGTGGCCAGGGAGAGAGACTTGATCAATAGCTTCATTATTCAGGGACTACATAGCGGAGCTCCATTTCATTCGGAGCCACAATTTTGGTATAGATTCTTTTGTGTACATATTTATGGGCACGGCGGGGTCCTGTCCCGCCTATACGATATGACGTATTCTTCTTAGAGGCTCGTAGGCATGTGTATACAGTTAGATGTGTTTAGCCTCGTCGGCTTGTGTACATTGATATGGGCATAGTTGCTAATGATGATATAAATGAATTGACGCCCAACGGGATTAGTATGATAATGATTGAAAAGTATGATTTAGCTATGTGGCTCACCTAGATGTAATGTGAAAGTATATTAAGAGGTGCCCGGGGGGAGGGGGGGAGGGTTAGCACCGGGTGCCCGTCGCGGCCCTCCGGTTGGGTCATGACAGAGCGGGTCGTGGGAAATAGATGCGATAGTACATTGACTTACGATGGTAGTGAAAAAAGAAATTAGATTCAGTTGGCTAAAGAATAAGGTTAGTGTAAGAGAGGGAAACAGACAAAAGCCTTAAATTGCAAAGGTAAACAGAGGAAATGAGTATCTAAGAACTTTAGATATCTATGCGACTGGTAAACTCAAGCAACAAATAGGGTATGCCAGACTATGGGGAAGACATATCAGGTAAAAATAAAATAAGCGAAGGCCAAGAGTCAAAGAAGAACCTCAAAGGAGGTAATAAAGAGTTGATGCGTCTGATTGGAACAAAGCTAGTGACAATGAACTCTCATGGAACGAGCAAAATCATGGTTCTTCTAGGAAGGAAATGTCTATGATTGAAAACTGCAGACAAAGGAAAGAGTGAAATGATTTGAATTTGCTGCATGATAAGGAGCCTGGTTCCCATTTTGGCAAATTTCCAAATTTATCCCTAATTTATCATCTGGATTGAGGGATTAGCAACCTTAAGAATAAATTGAAAGAAAAGGATCCTTGAAGAAGAGATTTGAGATATTCTTGGAGTAGGTACGATTAAGACTACCGACAGCTGTGCCGAGCATAAGAAGCCTTATCAAGAACAAGAGAGAATAAAGTAAAGTGTATGGATGAAAGAAAATTTCGGCGTGACATTAGCTAGAAGATAAAATACCGCAAGGATCGATTCAGTTGCTACAGGAAAGTAAGGGATACTACATTACCAGTTTCTGAGGATATCCTTAAGGGAGGAAGAATAAGTTAAATCCCAAGAAGATGAGAGCATGGAACCTCGGTGAAGCGTAAGAAGGCTACGTGGAGATCAAAAGAAACAAGGATTTCTGGTATATTGGGATAAAAGAGATGATAAGACCAAAATTGGATAAAAATATATGATAAGTATTGGGTAAACGAGTATATGAGGATGTAAACGACAGAAGTCGAAGAGACAACGAGGATGATAAAGTATGAGGAGTTAGTCGGCAGACGACTGAAACAAAAAAGAGATAACTGGGAGTATGAACATAAATTTTAGCCAAAAAAGGAGGAGAATAGTACCCAAGAATTGATTGGGCAAGGAATTCGGTGAACTCGGAAATACACTCATTGATAGCAAATCAACAGTAGTCAAGAAACACCAAAGGAATTGTGAAACCATGAATATAGAGTCTACATGTACGTGAGGACGATGAGCTAGTAATTGGACAAGAAAGAACTGTATATGTTAAGAAGAAACCATGTTATTGCTCATAAAAAGGAACCAAGGAATCCAAGGAAGATTAATCGTCAGAAATTGAGGCGCTCCAGCATAAGGAAATATCGAGTACTACTGCAGTAAGACTGAAAATGCCACAGATTCAGTGTAAGAAAACCCAAAAGGGGTAAAGAATATTAACTAATTGAGCAGAAACAATCAGTGCCGACACAACTGATCGGTATGCAGATGAGAGATAGAGTAACATTTCAGCAGAAGAGCTCATAATACAACTAGCAATCAACTGGAAATAAAGAGTAAAGCTCAGAGTATTTTAGGAACTCTTGGTGATGATAATTAAATATTAGGTTGATCTCTATGTATATGAATAATGGGGTTAATAAATAAGTTATCGAAAATCGTCAGCAGAATGTATGGGAAGATTGAATGGACCATAAGTAGAAAGGTTTCAACCCCGAAATGAATAAAGGAGGACTGTCGCTTCCGAAAAATGATACAGCGTCATAATTCTATAAATTATAGTTGTGATTTGTTAACCTAAGGTGTATAGCCTCCAAGGAACCGCGAAGAGGATCATAAGTTGCATAGTTCGAATAAGTTCAGCTTTGAATGCGTGAGTAAGACTGCAAGTAAATCAAGTCAATACCAGCAAACACCGGTGAGAATATTGACAGCAACGGCAGAATGAGCTCTATTTTAACTTTCAAGGACGAATGTTCCTAAGGGGGTAGGATGTTACATCCCGTACTTCTGAAGAAGCACTTGTTAAATTTAAGCGTAAGTATATCGAGCTATGTCTAAGTAAAATAACTTTAGAATACATTAAGTGAAGCATTATTAAGTATATTTTATGAGTAAAGGATGTATACACGGAATACCGGAAGATCCTATAAGGAAATGAGTAAAAGAAATTGAGTAGTATGACTTTGGAGAAAAGATGGGCATGGTTTCGTACGATAATTCTGGTCTAAGTTGGGGAAGGAATATCTTTTAGAGTATGAGCAGTTTTAAGGTAAAACAAAAGCCTAAAATGAAGTTCGTCGAGTCTAGTTTCCAATGCGACAAACCGCTCATCGATACGACATAAGAGTAGAGAAATATGGACGTTACAAGTTAGGCCCAATGTTAACCGAAGGCATATAAGAATACTTCTACGATAACAACTCGCGCTACGTTATATATATATATATATATATATATATATATATATATATATATATATATATATGGGGTATGGGGAAAATGAGCGAGGCGTTATATACGCACACACACCGATCGACCGGTTAACGTTGACGTTGATTATGATGCCCGGCGTGCCATTATGCCATTATGCCCGGGGTCTGCCGGGAGGCTATTATGCTATTATGCCCGAAGGGGCCTATATGGGATATGCCCTGCCCATGACTCAGTTATGCTTCTTTAGTGGTTTGTAGACACACGTATACAGTCTGATCGATCGCCCGTGGCCCCGTGGCCCATCCTTTGATGCATAGTTAGCTTGCGAGAGGCATTTTTGGCTCGTACGAGTGGTTTCGGCGCCCGCATATATTCCATAGGCGGCGTACCGCATACGATTATGTTTTATTTCTTGAGGAGGCGGCTGAACGCGAGGGAGTTATACGTATATATCTGTGTTGGGATTTTTCTGAGTGTAGGTGGCCACTCTAGGCCTATCCACGTTCTTAGCGAAATGTAAGTTTAAATGTTGGTTCGCCCGGTCTAGGTAGGCACTGGGTGCCGATTGCGGCCCTCCAGATTTGGGGCGTGACAAACTTGGTATCAGAGCAGTTCTTTTCTAGGGTTGTCTACAAGCTATGTCTAGTAGAGTCTTGTTTATGGGGTGTTGCGTGCCACATTTATAAACAGGAAGCTACAGGGCATTTAGGACGGTTACTCTTCTTTCTTATCTTAGATCGTATTGTAGAGCTAAGCCATAGGATATGAAGTCCCTGATTCTAACCCTAAATATTTTGGGTTGTGGATAGCGCTTGATTATACAACGTGGAGAAATTGATGAGAATTGGGCTTGTTGACCCAAAAGGTATGTTCCCTACTTTATTGATATTGACCTATATGGATGACTAGCATATATGAGTGGGGATGCCACTTGTATTTGTGATTGCCCCCGAGAGACATGATGTGTTTGTATGGTCGTGTGTACGAAGTCGAGGTAATAAATTATGAGAACTCTCGCTAAAATTTTTACAAATTGAATTGTTTCAATGTTCATGCCATAGAGATAAGTAAAGAAGGGAAATGTCATAACCAGATGTTTGGTAAGCTATGAGTGAGTAAACAATTGTACGAGACGCTTTTAGATGTGAGTTTTAGAATGATTCTAATTTGAATTAAGGAATGAACCCGGGAGGAAAGGTAATTAGTAGTTAGAGAGCTGAATAAGTTGCATTCAAGATTTCGAAGGACTCAAGGCTCATTGAAGATATAAAAAGGCCTACGCAAGAACTCACATACGGTATTACGATTCATAGATCGACAAGTAAAGAGATAACGAAGAGATATTGATAAGGAAAAAGGAAGTTAATGGTAGGGAAAGGTTTCATTTTAGAAGTATGTATATATATAGAATCGGGACGGGTTGAGAATAGACACATGGACTACGTTTTATTGAACTTCCCTATATGATGTAGGATTTAACTGGGATTCGAAGTCACCGGTTATTTAACTTGAAGGGACTTTGAAACGTTCGATAGTTGGTACTATTCTAGAATCATGCCAGCCAAGTTACTTGATACTAATGAAGACCTTGGACCCGGGGAATGAGAAGTGGTTGTACAGGCTGAGCTCTGACTATGCTGGATTATTTATATAATTCCTAATATGCAATGTTGTTGTGGGTTAAAAACGAATCATACCAACCCAGCAATAGTTGATCCTTATAAGCTCATTTCACCGTTATTTTTCGGCACGAAAAATGTATCATGATCGTGAGTCACTTGACGATAGAAAAATAAGAGCAATATTGGATTATGAAAAAAGAAAAAAAAAGTAGAGTAGGTGTTCGGTGGAGATTATTCATTAAGGCTATATCCAACTTGGAAGTGGGGACTTAGAAAAATATGCTAAGAAGTCCTACAAATTCGGACATGCGAAAGGTATGAGAAATGATTCCATATGGGGAAATTAGGAGCATATAGGCTTACGATTAGAATTTCAAAATGATTGTTGGGTACCTGAACTAGGCTGGTCAAAAAGAGAGGAGATGTAATAAGTCAGACTTAGGATAGAGTTAAAAAAGCAAGGGAGTATTTTGTAGTAAGCTATTGAAAAACGATGCAAATCATAAGTCACGTCCAAGTGTGGTTTAGGACTCAAGTATGCCTTAGCCCTACATTTCATCGGTCTTATGATGTGCTAAAGGAATTGATTGAATTTGGATATTGAGCTAGGTAGTGCTACGACGGTCATGTATGTTAGATTCCTCTGAAGGTAAAAGTTAGATAATCATGATGCAGCAATATCGAGGAGAAGAGGAATAGGTATGCATAAGAGTAAAAGAAGATTGTGATGTCAAGATAAGAAAAATAAACGTGAGCGGGAAGAAATATATTCCTAGTAAGGATCGAGCAAAGTGATATACGAGGAAGGGTTGGTAGAGACGGAAAGCCATTCGGATAAATTTTAAAGTAAACGATCGGGAAGGGATACGGTGTGGCAAAAGGTGATAAAGGGCGATGTAGATAATTCCGAAATAGATTTTAGTAGATAGGATCAAAGTATAATAACAATGAATATGGATGTAAAAGGAAGAATAATCGGATTTTATAAAAAGCGCAAGATGGATTTCGACTCTTAAGGTATCCCGGAGGGGTAAATATGAAGCCGTATTGATACGCTCGCCTAGAAAATGGAAAAGCGCCCCAAGAAAAGATCTTTCAATGGAACGGATTTGTGCTTATAGTGGAATGTTCTACGGACTCCCGGAGTAATTATTATAGAATGGCAAATGGGAAAAAGGGGCATTTATTGAGTAAAAGGGAAATTTAGAAACTATAAGGATAGAGTAAGAGAAGGTGTGTTAATAATTGGTTAAAGAAGTGACGCAATTAATAAAGTTCGCGGAAGCGGAAGAGCATTCATGGCATAAAACAATGGTCTTGATAGGGAGTGAAGACGTACTAAAGGAGGATAGGATGAATATGCGAGGGATATACATGAATATGAAAAAGTTACGGCATCGAAAAGGGAAGTCAAGAAAAGGGATGAAAGGAGGAAGAAAAAGATATATTTTATGGGTATTTATGATTAGGAAAAGGATCGACAAGATGTTGGAGGATTACTATGACACACTTCAAACTTCGTACAACCACTCAGTAAAGAAGAACTATAGAACAGTATGAGCTAGGCAAATGAAAGAGCGTGTTACACCTTGAAAAATTATCCGTTGATGCACAGTGAATAAACTAACGAAGAGCATGAAGTATATGGTATTTCAATAAGTAAGGAATGACATTTGATGACCTTAAGTAAGATTTCAAAGACATTCGATGTATGGATGAGAAAGTTGCCAAGAGATGGCAAAGCATACGATAAGTATCGGAAGAGATTTACGAGTAACAAGTTAATGATGATTTAATGATGCTTTAGAGAAGAGTTATAACGTCCCTTAGACTACTAATGAGGTGATAAGCAAGTGTCAAGAAGGTTCCTGGGGTTGGAAAATCAACAAATCGGCAAGGAAGAGTTCCCGGTTCTTTTGGGGATTATCGGCCAAACATGCCGG
>NC_081353.1:12222795-12233863 GCF_029784015.1 Lycium ferocissimum
TTACCTTTTTGCCCCATTCTCCAATATTACCATTCCGTCCCCTAGCCTTCCGCATTATTTCCACGGCCCATTTTACGAATTTCTCTTCCTGCCCTTAGCCTTTCTCAATATTTCCGTCAATAATATTCATAGATAATATTCATAACCAACTTATGCACTAAAATAATTTTGAAGATGGTCTTGCCCTTAACTTCCCGCAATTGTCCTAAAATATTCCGACGTACAAAATGCGGGATATAACAATCACAACAAGTGTCCGCACTGTGAAGTGACGAAACGCAATTATCAGGGGGTCGGTACGAAATATGTCTTGTACGCAAAGCATGAAACATAGTAAACGGATCATAATCGGAACAAGAGTAACAGAAAATAAGTGCAAGATCAAAGAATATCAAAATGCTTACTTTTAAACACAAATCATGCAGGCTCTTAGAATATGGTCTCCCGCCCGTCATCGCGCCATAACACATCATACTCAGAAGATTTCATATCTCCGAAACCCGACATATCACATAACACATCAAATATACACGGTACCCGGCCCTATATAAACACATCATAACACCGAATATACACGGTACCCGGCCCTATAGCGGAGGGGCTCGGCGAACCGGACACATCATACTCCGGAATATAACATAGTGCGCATGACAACATAACCAACCCGGGACTCGGCGAAAGAGGTAATAACAGAATGCACGAGCAGAGTCGTGAGTAACCATATGCAATTTAAAACATCTTCAAAAAACTCCATAGAATAGTCAAGACGAACTATCATTTAAAACCAAGAGAGTAGCCAAATCAAGTTTTCCCCGAATGTCACTCGGGAACATATCAAATACAACTTTAGAAATCGTGGATACGTTTCAAAACCATATAAAGTAGCTTACGGAAATCGAGAACATAATCGTCATTGCAGACTCGATAGGTAAATAAGTGATCGACGCCGGAGGGTTAAGACGATAGTCATGCAAAGTTCTTTCAAAAGTCGTTAGAACTATATAAAGGAAAGTCGCGGGACCCACGAACGAGCGTCAACCCAATCCGAGCCCGCCTATGGAAGGTATGGTCATAATATGCTACAGAATCTCCTACGAGCATATCGAGGCGATCCGGTTCTGTCTACAAAAGTTATGACCCTTTTTCGACGTAGAACTTTTTAAGAACAAAACTTTTTATGCGACATTTGAAAACCAATTATTCCAAAGACATAAGGGCCATTATTTTATCACATTACGAATGTCAAAGATAAAATGCAAATAAGAATCGTAGGCATACTCAGATCGGAAGAATAGAATTGTCTCGAGGCTCGTGTCATAGCCTATTCACAACTAAGGCATGCCAAAAGAAGGAAGGGTTAAGCTTTACATACCTTGTCCGCTTCCTAAGCTAATCCGAATTCAAGTCTCGACTTCTGAAAATCTACAATAACATCATTTGGCACCAAACATTAGTCATAAGTGCTTAGAAATCCAATTCTAAGTTAGCATTTCATTTATAGAAATTTGGGCAGAATTTCCCCTATAAAGTCAACAACCCCAGAATTCAACTCGGCCAAATCTTCAACAACAATACCAACAACCATACTAACAACATTAACAATTAATTCAAAATGCATTCTAACGTCAATAACTCTTTTCTACATAATTCGACAACATTCCATTTATTTCAAATCACCACATACTAATAAGTCAACTTCAATGCTCATACATCCAAATACCAATCCGAAACTATTCAAACAAAACTCAAGAATATTTCAAATAATCCACACAACATTCCCAACGGCACAACCAACTTACAACATCACCCAAAACCTTCCGATTCCCATAGGAACAACAACAACACATTCCTTTCTTCCAAATTCATAAACTACATCAATAATCCGCATGTTAACAACATTACTCTCATAAATTCAAGAACTATATTAAAGTCACATTATCTTCCAAATCAGCCCACACGATTTATAATTTCAACTTGGATCATTAAACCTTCATTTTACAACATAAAATCCACAACACAACATCCTAAACATACCAAATGAAATTAGTTCTTCACTTCTACATTAAACCACACATACACGGCCACACACACAACACCATATTTTCATGAACTTCATTCATTTCTACATTTCACAACATGCACAAACCATTCTTAACATATAAAAAGAGGATTAAACTTACCCTTTTTCACTTTGTTCTTCAACTTGGCTAGGGTTGAGAATTGCATGAACAAGGGATTTGTTTGCTCCAACAACCACTTCATGTTGTTTAGGACCTTCCAATTAGTTGAAAGCCTAGAAGAAATAATTTTTTTGATCAAGATTTTTGTCCCTCAATTTTTGCTCATCTTGGCCGAACATGGCCCTTTTTTTTTTCTCCATGTTTCTTCAACTTTCTTGAATTGGGAAAAGATGAATAATATGTTGCTAGTCATCCATCCTCTATATATATATATAAAAAGCCCCACAAATATATGGTGTACACATGTGCCATTCATGGCTTGAAACTATTGGCCAACCATGGGTGGGGTCCACACCATGCCCCACGGCCACATGGCCTCTTTTGGCCATTTTCATGAAATACTTATTTCACTTCTGGCCCTTAATTTTATGGAAGATAATTAACTTTTCATAATTCACTTTTAACCCCAAATTTTTCTTATTCCAAATTTACCCTTAACACTCCATACCAATAGAAAGATGAATATGCAACTTGTGCATTAAAACAAAATCGTGGTTAAAAGTCTCTACCTCGTACCCCGGAATAGCCTTGCCTTTAACTTATCATGGTTAGCTCGGAATGTCCCGACGTACAAAATACGGGATATAACAATCGACACTAGTATCCCGCATGTAGGATAAATAAGCTAAGCACCCCTTCTTAACCATCCGATGAGCCTTAAGGAAAGATATAACTTTCTTTAGTGCATGACTAGTCACACCCTTCCACTCTAAACTAGGCATCCTGGCATAGCTAACGTGACTGTTTTGGCATTATCGTCAAAGATCGCATGATAAGGGGACAACCATTTTATGCTAATAATGATGTCGAAATCTATCATGTCTAAGATCATTAAATCAGCCCAAGTGTCATGCCCCATCATAGTAACCACACCAGATCTATACACTCAATCCACCACTATAGATTTCCCAACAAGAATAGAAACACTAATAGGGAAATCAAGTAACTCATATAGCATACCCAAACCCGAAGCAAAGTAAGTAGACACATTAGAGTATGTAGAGCCTGAATCAAATAAGCTGTTATCGACCGACGATGAACTAAAATAATACATGTGATGACATCATCAGAAGCCTATGCCTCTAATTTTCTTGGAAATGCATAGCGCTGAGCATGGCCAACCTCGGCTTGAGAACCTCCACTACTACCACGACGACCAACCGAGTACTACCTCTACCAGAATAGGAACCACCTCTGCCACTCTTTGCACCACCTTTAGCTGACAGCGCCACTAAGCTAGGTGGAGAAATCCGAGAACTTAAGTGTGAGCCACCCTGTCTAAGTCTAGAGCACTCCCTGGCTAAATTTCCTGAATCACCGCAATGAAAACATCCTTGGTGTGCCATAGGCTACTGAAAAGAACTAGAATAACTAGAATGACCAATTCGACCTCCAGATCGAGAATAAGAGAACTGTGTCCAAAACCATAAGCACTACGACCCGAAGAACCACCTGCCGAAGTCTGAATCGCTCCCTGAACTGGTCGAGTGAACTGAGGATGATAACCCCTACCATGGTGACTTCTATCTCCAGATAAGGTACCTACATCACTGCCACAGTTGTGGGGCTTCTTTTTCGATCTATCCACAACTCAAAACTCCTACGGACATTTACCATTGCCTGAAAGGTATCTCTTGAAGTTGCCACATATGTCACTACGAGTCGAAGGGGATAAGACAGCCCTCTTATTTTGATAGATGGCATTTTCAGATTGCCAATTGATTGTTGCTTATACATCATCACTTGTTGGTGGCTTTTCTCCTGTGGCAGCACAACATTTTTCTTTGGGATTTTTGAAGCATGGCTTAGACCATCATTTTTAAAAGGTTGTTGTAATAGGAAATCAAGGGTATGAATAGATCTTGAGGGGCTCATCATGAATATTTATGGTTTTGCTTCATTTGTGGTTGAGGTCATGTGGTGTGTGTTTGGTCTAGGTAGTGTTGGCCAATCTTAGGGTTTGGACGGCTAAGTGAACCAATAGATGAATCTTCATTTTCATACCTTTCTCGGAACTCTCTCTTAGAGTTTCTTCCTTTCTTCTTTTTCTTTTATTTGGCTTTGGTCGAATATCTTGTATGATGTTCATCCCGTTCAATTTCATCGTCAAGACATTCTTAACAATCACACTCAATATTTCATGTGCAGTGTCTCGTGAAAGGACATTTGAACCACCATACATCACGACCGTCCTTATCAAACTCTTTTATCCAATCATGTTCATTCATGATTCTTGGGAGTTCCAAGAGAATGTTTCTGGGTCCGCTTCTTTTGCGTTGTTATAAGTAGGTTGGTACATCTGAAAGGAGAGGGTTATTTTAGGTGAGAGTGGTCAAAGCTTATGGAAATTGTTTTGTCATGTTTTTTGACAAAAATGGGTTCAGCGGATTGAAGAGGTTCAACAGGTTCCCTCAGTTTTTCATAATTTGTGACCCATATATCTGGAAGGACTTTGACAAGTTCCTCCCTAGAGAGCTGCTTTGGGATTTGAGTGCACGTGGTAGTTCCATTGGTGGCATCTACTTTTAAGAGTAGAGTATTTTCTCTACCTGGAAGAGACAGATCCATAGCATGATTCTAAACTCGCCAAGCTATTTGATAATGTATAGTAGCTTGAATAGCATCTCCAGCTTGTGAAGCGCCCCTTTTTTTTTTTTTTTAATTAATGAGCACCTTGGATTTGGACTTGAATTTTTAAAGCCTCTATCAGATATGTATCATACAGGGACATGTTAAAGTTTGGAAATATAGTGACAAAAACTGTCCCAATATTTAGAGTGACTTCTGTGGTACCTAAGTTCGCATGTTGGTATTCATGATATATGGTATAAATAAGAGCAAGGCGAGCCATGACTGGTTGGCCTTTTCTTCCATGATATGTCATCCCAATTCTAACAGCACCAAGATGGATATGGGTGAAACCATGATATTTTCACTGCCTAGAAAAAATCTAGAATTTGTAGAGTGATAAATTGTTCCTCTTGAGTTGCAAGAATAGGGTGCTGGTCAAGTTTTGAGGCACCGACATATTCTTTAGCTCCTTTAGGTTTTTGTTGGACCAGGAAACAGAATTGTGAGCACGGGGAACATGTCTTTTTGGCAAAAGCGGAATATGGATTTATGAGGGGTAGATCGGTTGGAGACACTTTATTTTCATTGTGCAGGATATCTACTTCATAAAGGTAATCATATTTATAGGAAAGTGTTTTATAGAGAGTAGGAGCCATATTTATTTTTGCTAGGGATTTACAAGGGGTGGACGAGGATGGGAATGACTCCGACATATTTTTTACTTAACTGCTCTTCCTTCCGAGATGATGGACTGGCTATGATACCAAAGGGATATTACAGGCGAAGGAGATAGCAAGCAAGACAACAAGACTACAAAAAACAACATAAGAAAGTAAATAAGAAGAAATAGTAGTCTCAAATCAGAAATAGATAATCATGCGGAACCCTACAACATAGAACCCCCGAATCTAGTCTAAATAGTATAAGAGCAACAAAGTACATATGTCTAGAAAATAAACATCTGTCTTAGAATGGGGGAAAATAAAAACAGAGGGATTGAGGAGTCTCCGGGCAGCAGATCAATCAGATGCTCACCCTGGACAATCGAAAGCCTAGCCTCGGGATCAATCTCGAGGGGTAGAAGTGGAGCTTGCTATAAACTCTATACTCAGAAAAAGAGTACAAAAAGGCAGTATCAATACATATACCATTAACCGGTAGGTATCATAGGCCGACAATAGTTCGATAACACATATAAACGAAAGAAACTAAAAGATAGCCTGTGAGCTGTCAAGTACAATCACAACACAGTTTAAGAACAAATAACTCATGTGATTGGAATACCAAGGAAAAATCAATGCAATATATGAATGAAGTAATGAGTGCATATGCAATGTAATGATATGACCTCCACGTCTCGATAGTCATGACCCATGTGTAAATCGCGAAGTCGGTGTACTAGTCACTCCACACACAGCCCAAAGATGACTTCCACAACATGACCACTGCTCTCCACGGCCCTAGAAAGTGGCAAAATCACTAGCCATTACGCCGTACACCTCGCAGAGATGGCTACTATATCAAATCTATCCATAATCGCGGATGTTCCCTTCTCAATTATCATCATCTGTACCATTCACAGTTCATATCAATGTATCATGCAAAATGAGTATGCAATGCATAATATCAATCTCTAATGTAATAATATCAAATCTCAATCGTGCCTCTGCATGAGCACATATCACAATATCAACACCGAATCAAGTTCCTTCCTTTATGAATGATGATGTCAAGATATTGAGAGACGAACATATCTTAATCACAACATGACAGCTTAGCAACCAATACCACACACATGGCAATAAGCCAAATCACAATAAACAAGGTAACAAGCCCATAAAGTCAGCAACAATACCAACCGAAGACTACCTATCCCAAATTTATACACTAAGGCTTAGCATGCTTTCTCCGTCAATAGCTAACTCTAGATATGCTTCGCTAACTGGAGTCTAACCAAAAAGATAAGCCGTAACCTACCTCGATACCGAGTTGGTGCCACGAACAGTCAAATCTGAGCCTTGCACTTCCGAGAGCTCAAAGTCTAGCCATTATCGAAATCTAAGTTAGAAACGGGGAACAATGGTATCCATATTTCTATTCATTCGTTCGAATCAGAATCAACTAAGGAAAAGAGGGATATCGGACCATCACGGGCAAAATGGATATTTCAAAGATGGAATTGGTAACCCAATGTTCTAGATGTTCAATACTACTCTTCAATTGCTAATTTAGCTCAATTATTGATCAATTTCATGATTTAAGGCAAAACCCCCAAATTAGGCATAAACCCTAGCTTTTTCATATTCAATTTCTCAACTAAAATTGAAGATTCAAGCCTATTGATTACTAATTAACGAAATTCCATGCTTAGATTAGTCAAGCCCATCACCTAATCTCACATTCAAATAATAAAATTAAGGTTGAAACTCATCTTCTCCAACTAGCTTTCTAGATTTTCACCATAGATTTCAAGCTTAGGCAAGTAAGCAATGGATAACAAGGTGGAAGAGACTCCCCCAATAAGAATCCATTCAGAAACACTTCAATTCGCCTTTGAGTCACTTTGGAGAATTAATTTTGAGAATGGGAAAAGAAGGGTTTAGTTTAGGCATTTAATGATTCTGGAACAGCGTCTTCCGCTCCAGTGGAGGTGGTCCCGCTGCCGCGCATTCCCCTCAGAGTAATACCATCCGCTGGGACTGATTTCAATTGAATCTCAAGACTTTCGCAGCTACGGACTAATTCAATTGAATCGGCGAAATCTGGACTGAATCAGGGAAATTTTGCAGACACCAGTCACTATCGACGGACCGTCACTGTGCACCGACAATATGTTTCTGTAGACTGACACCTGCAGGCATCAGTCGACGGAACAAGTCGATGGACCGTCGACACGTTGACGGGACCGTCAACCTGACCGTCAACATGCCTCTCCAATCAGAGATTCTCAGGTGTTAGTCAACGGAGCAAGTCGGCAGACCGTCGACACGTCGACGGGTCATTGACTCGCTCATCGAATCGCTTATTTGGAACTTTCCAGTTCCAGCTATAAATAGATGAGTTACACCCCAAATTTTCAGATTTCATTCTTTCTCCAAGTCTTGAAGGTTCTAGAAAAATCCTCTAATTATATTATCATATGTTCAAGGGAAATCAAGGAGTAAACACCAAAAATTAGTAGAATCAAGTGCAAGAGTACTCTCTAGGGTTTGTGGAAACCAAGAATCTCTTTGGTGTTGAAGTGGGGTTTTCTCCAAGTGAAGTATTTACATCCAAAGTCCATTCCTACATCATTAAAGGTAAGTTTTATGTTCAATTCATGTTATTAAGAATATTGAGAGGTTAAAAGACTTAGATTATGGAAGGAAGGAGAATATCGAGTACAAATATGGAAATAGTGGTGCTCTTGAATAATAGTTCTTGACATGTTATGAGTACAATTTTGTGGAATAGTACGAATGATATTAAAGGAGTATTATATGAGAACGAAAATGATGTTGTAATATAGAGGTATGGTTATGGATGATCTTGAAGGTGGATTTAAGAAGTAAACAATGTGTAACTTGAAGAATTTATTGATTATGTTATCATGGGTGTCCTATAGATGTTTCTGGTTATCTAATCTTAGTACAAATTCTCTTGAATGTAGAATTGTGAGTATTGGAGGGAAGCAATTAATCGATAGAGCTAAAGTGACGTAAAGGTATGTAAGGCTAGCCCTTCCTTCAAAGGCATGATTCTTATATACTGTGATTTCTTTCCGGTAATTCTCATGACCTTTTTACATCCCAAAGATGGAAGCTAAAGACAAAAGCTAAAGAATACTAAAAGTTTCCTACGAGATAGTGATGGGATATGCTCTATGACAATCATGAGGATAATGATGCTTTCACGAGTTTGATAATCCTATTTTTTTTTTTATGAGATCATTGATGCTACTTCTTGTTGTCCTCTCACCTCATGATATTAGTTCTTCCAAGGTGAGGCTTAGCAATGATGATTATTCCATAAGATAATCGGAGGTTCTTGACCTTACGTCACTCCGATAGAGTTATAACTTTTACTTGAGCTCTCATGCATGCATCCTATGATGTATATATATGATTACACCCCGCCTATATGGCCTGGCAGTCACCACTACGACAGGCATAGTGGGCAGCTATGATGATGATTACACCAATGCTCAGAATGGCAGGCGTACACCACTGCGGGCGGCTCGAGATGTTTACCCGGGACGCGGGAGGCTCGGATGCGGGCTAATGATGATCACACCGCACCTATATGGTCGGCGGGGTTACATATGCATACATATACGATGTTGTTATCGATATAAGTTAGCGTGTACGATTCGCCTTAAGAGGCAAGCAACAGAAGTTATCTTTCTTCTTATGATTTCTATACTCTTTACTATGTTACCACGTATGCCTGACATACTCAGTACATTGTTCGTACTGATGTCCTTTCTTTTTTGACGTTGTGTTCCTGATCGCAGGTAGATAGGTGGACGGTCCGGTGCCAGGAGCCGGACCAACCTGCGGAGCACTTCCCCACTCCGGAGGTGCCATTTTTTATGCTTTCTTTTGTGTATATACTCGGGCACGACGGGTCCTGTCCCATCCTTATGTTCAATACTCCAGTACAGAGGCTCGTAGATACATATGTGTGTGTAGCGGATGTCTTATGATCACCCCAGGGTATATTGGTGTATATCATTTGCGCCCGTGATCGCTATATATATATATATATATATATATATATTTCCTTGGTGATTACGTGTGTTCAGGTTGAGTAAAATAGTTCATGATGAGTGGTACGTGGTAGTCAGCTCCGAGTACCCGTCATGGCCCACTGGTTGGGTCATGACCCAGTGGGCCATGACAGTGCAAATAGAGTATATATATAAATGCATGCAGAGTTCAAGAAATAGACATGGGCCTTTCGGAGTGAAGTAAGGTCTTGACCTCCGAATTAGTTATGGAATATATATTGAGGCCAAAAGGATAATCAATAATAGTTATGATATCAATAAACAAGCATAAGGATTATACGTTACATTTTGTGGAATTTAACGAGGGTCAAGGAATGGCACTAACGGACTTTTAGTCATAATCAATAAGCTCTTCTGAGAGAAAATCGTGTAAACTATGCTTTTCCATAAAATCGGTAAATCTCGTAAAACATGGCTTTTTCTCAAAATCCAGCTTTCTTATAAAAGCATATCCTTTCTTTGTAAAACTTCGGATGGTACGAATGGAGGAGCATGCACAATAAATAGCTCGAAGACTCCTGCAAAGGAAATGAGGATAGCTAAACCTTACATACCTGTCTCTGCTATCTTGCTAATCCCGACTTGCTCTCTTATTCCGCCGCTCCTCCCTTCGTCCCGAAGCCTATATCGACAAATACTTTCTTTAGTTAATTTCGTAGATTCCGTAGATTTAACTTATCCAAATCCTATAGTCTTGAAGAGTTCGATTTACGAAAAATTCGGCAGCACTTCCTCTGTTTTTGTTATATCCCGGCATGTGTCAGATAGCCGTAATATCAATAACAACAACAACCATCAACAACAACAATACTCAAGAATTAACATCCACAAACTCTATTCAAACCAATATTCATATCAATCCAACAACAACACCCACAACGAGGATAATCTCATTTTTCAAATCAATTCAACTTAATATGCGATAATCTAGCGAGTATTACTACGGATTAACTCAATTACCAAAGAAGGAGCGGGATTTACCTTAATTTTTCTTGGAAATTCAAGGACCAGATTGCATGGAGGGGTTCTGCCTCCTCCTACGATGCCACGATGGAAAAGCCGAGGTCTACGAAGCGTTAAGTGCCTCCCGAGCCCTAATCTCCACTAGATCTTACCAAAATTTGTGCCCAAATGCCCCTAATCTCTCCAAGGTTTGCTTGTGGATGCAAATGTGATGTTTTGGGGGTGAAATGGTGAGTTAGTAGGGGTATTTATATGTGTGTGGATCGGGTTTGGCTTAATGGGCCGAAATTAGTGGGCTTTTAAGTGGTTTTCTAGAATTTCCGCGTAGGTTCGCATGCTTCTGACAACTTGTTTTAAAATGCTCATAACTTCCTGCTCTGATGTCGTATTGACAAACGATTTATTGTGTTAGAAACTAGACTCCACGAACTTCATTTTAGGCTCTTGAATAACCTCAAAACTCCTTGTATGCTAAAGGTTACACTCCCATCTAGTCGGACCAAAAATCAGCCCCGAAATTTCACCA
>NC_081353.1:12233963-12250733 GCF_029784015.1 Lycium ferocissimum
TGGCATACATTTATTTACCCACAATGCATGCAAAATGGAACCAACCATGGCTTCACCAAGCTCACGGCTCAACCTCAAGTTCAACCACAACAACAACATGCATGAATTATACATTCAAATCTCCATACAACACAAGAACAATGATCATTCTTACCTTGTAACTTGTCCTTCAAACTTGGCCGGATCTTCAACTCTATGGAATGCTACACCTCCTTGTCTCTACCCAACAACTACCACACATCCTTATACACTTGATGAGGAATTTATCTACTTGGAACAATTGATTTTTGGATCAAAATGGAGGAGGGTGTTCTCGGCCAGCTTGTAGCCGAGAGCCTCTCTCTCTATCTCTATACTTTTTCAAACTTTGAATTGTTGAAATGAATTTCTAGTTGGGTTGTGAATCAGCAACTCCCTTTATATATGTAGTTCACAAAGTGGACATGTGTCCCACCCAAGTTCTTAGCCAATAAGAGTTGGCCAAATCCCAAGTGGGACCCACACGGCCACTTAGGCTCACTAATGATGTAATTAAGTTCTTAACCTCACTTAGTCATCCAATCTTGGTCAATTAATCCTTATTTTCCAATAATGTTCTTATACCAAACGAAATTCATAGGCTATTTGACGCATCGAAATGAAATCGGGAGATGAAAACCCTACCGGGAACCCTAAAACCGCTTTGTCTTTAACTTGTCGCACTTAGCTTTATAATGTCCTTATGTAGAGATACGGGACATAACACATCCAAATTTCCCATGGCCCACACATGGCTTGGATGAATTTAATTTGGCCAAGCCATGGGTGGGAACCACCTATGCCACACGGCCAAGCATGGCTTGGTTTCATGAATTAATAACTTCCAAATAATTCACTTTTGACCCCAAATTTTCCTTAATATTCCATACCAATAAAATCATAAGCAACTTATGCCTTAAAACAAAATCGGATATCAAAAGTCTCAACCTCGTATCCCGGAATAGTCTTGTCCTTAACTTTTCATGGTTAGCTCGGAATGTCGCGACATACAAAATACGGGATATAACAACTATATACTCATTGTTGGTGTAATGGATTCACAACACCATAGAACCAATGCTCTGATCGACAATCTCTCATACAAAGAAACCAGAGGAATTGTGGACAAGTATCCGAGATCGTTTCGGTTCATCAATGGTCCTCTATGCAATAATTGAAGGCAGAACTTATGGAATATAGATAAAAGGGTAGGACCATATTTGATTACTATGGAAAACTAACAAAGCTATAGGAAGAATTGGTGAATTACGAATAAATTATGCATGCAGTATGTGTAATCTGGAATGGCCCTAGAGGCCAAAAGAGAAGATTATAAGGCACATCATTTTTTCATGGGATTGAATGAGATGATGTATAGACGTAAGGTCTAACTTATAGCTCAGGACCCGTTGCCATCTTTGAACAAAGTCTATTCGAAGTTGGTAAAAAAAGAACGTGTGAAAGGTGTAGCACATAAAATGGAGGACTGAAGTGAAACCATGGCTTTTGTGGTGTAAGAAATATACTACCAGGACCAAGGTGAAGGGAAAAATAATGGTATGTTTTGCACGCATTACAAGAGATACGGTCTCAATGTTGACAAATGCTTCTAACTTGTCGGTTACTTGGAGTGGTGGTTGTGTAATTAAAAAGGCGATAGGAAGACAGGTGGGTGGGGATGAGGTCAACCATAACAACAAAGAGGTGGTCTGGGATCCAATCAGGGAAAAGGAATATATCGGGCAAATGTTGTAGTGACCAAGGATGGAAATCAGGAGGGACTGAGACCGACGAATATAGGTTGGGCATGACCTCTCGAATTGAGCAACAAGGACTGGAGGACTATGTTTTGGGATGTTAAAGTTTGAAGAATGAACACGATTGACAAGATGGATGGTAAGACTAAAAACTCATCCTGGATTACTGATGGTGACATTTCAAAGTATTTGGTTAGGCTTTCAGATGGTAGTAACTCGGTGGCTACTAAAAAGCGAACAATCAGGCTAGATGATGCGATATAGTAGAAGGATGTTATGCTCCGAATCCAGCATGAAATTTAATTTCTCTATTGCAACTAATTGATCATTTAGTTGTGATCTTAAATTTAATAAAGTTATGTGTGCTATATAGGATCCTACCACGAGGAAGTTGATTGGAACGGGTGAATGACTAGGTGGACTTTACTACTTCTAGAACATGCCTCAGATACAAGCTATAAGGCAGAAGCTATGGATTGGTTCAATCTTTGGCAGAAATGACTTGGTGATTCTTCAGTGCAAGTGTAGTTTTAGATTAGATAAAGAGTGTGATGTCTGTCAGAGGGAAAAACAAACAAGAAGTGTATTTCCTTTGAGTGATAATATAGCTACTAAGATTTTTTAATTGATTCATTGTGATTTATGGGGACCTAATAGGACTCCTTCTTGTGGTGCCTCAATTTTTTTTACTATTATGGATGACTGCTCTAGAGCTGTGTGGATTTTTCTTTTGACGGATAAGAAAGAAGTGTCCCAAATCTTGAAAAATTTCTTAGCTTTGGCGGACCGGCAGTTTGGTTAACATGTGAAAATAGTTAGAAGTGATAACGGGACTGAGTTCACATGTATGGAGAATTATTTCTTCAAACATGGAATTATTTTCCATCTTGTAGAGGAACACCCCCAAAATACACCATCACATTCTCAATGTGGCACGAGCTTTGACATTTCAAGGCAACCGTCCAGCATAGTTTTTGGAAGAATGTATTTTGACTGCTAGGTTTCTGGTCAATCGGATGCCCTCTTCAGTGTTGAATGGGAAAACCCCCTATGAAATTTTATATAGATAGGCTCCACTGTATGAACATTTAAGAGTGCTAGGGTCACTGTGCTACCTGTATAAAAAGTGAAGAACACGAGATAAGTTTGAAAGTCGGAGTAGTAGGTGTGTATTTGTAGGATACCCCCATTGAAAGAAGGGATGGAAGTTGTTTGACTTAGAAAATAAGGAACACTTGGTCTCAATGGATGTTTACTTCTATGAAACTATGTTCTCGTTTTCTTCAAGATCGGGTAGCATGAGAAAAAAAGAGTCTAGGATGATGGAGACTCTGTGGCAAGAAAGGGGGTTGGGTCTTGAACACCGAGTGGGAAGAAATAGAAAAAGATATGGAGGAAGTTTGGATAGAAGAAATCTAGTCGGAAGAAGATATGGGATGGGGAAAACGCTAAAGATAGGTGTTACACCCCGAAAAATTTCACGCTACAAGATCGTAGACGGCGTGGTACGAGCTCGAAAAAGAGTAAAGTTATACAAGGATTAGGGATGAAGATTAGATGATCTGAGTATAAGAATACATATATGTATGACATTTGGAGACCATAGGGGGTGAGTCGGTCCATATGTTGCTTGATGAAAAGCCCTCGTCACTGTAAGCCAAGTGGGGCCCACACGCCGGGACTTTTATAAAGGACATATGAAGAGATATATGAGTAGTACGTGGAAATTTGAGCAAGTCCTAAGAAGGACCCTTAAGCCAAATATGGACATAAGCCCTCCAAAAGGACGATTTAAGGAAACATTTTCGGATGATCTGACTTGGAGGGGCCAAAGCGATATTATAAGTTTGGAATTTGGAAACACGCCAAGAATGAAAGTTGTAAATAATTGAAATAGTTTTCCAACCATAGGTTGTGGGATCTCGTGCAATATCGGGATCAAGAGTTATGACCTTTTTACTGAACGAACGCGCAGTCAGAAAATTAAGGCTGCGCGAACGCGCCCAAAGGGGGCGCGATCGTGCTGAGTTAATTTTAGGTCGGTCCAGGCAGAACCTGGACCGTTCTATAAAAGGGTAGGCCCTCTTATTTTTCAACCAAACACACCCAAAACCTCCCCAAACCTTCCAAAAAATTCCCCAACTTTCCATCATCAACTTTTTAGCCCGAAACTAGGTATAATTCCCAAATTTCGGTCCAGACGACGTATAGTTACAACTACAAAATTGTATAGCAGCACGTTGTGGCTTAAGCTCAAGGTGCAGAAGTGAAGATACGACAATATTATCGAGAGAAAGGTATGAATCTCCTGCTATTAACATTAATCTTGGTTTATTTACCGAGAAGGAGCTGTAAAATTGTTATAAAATGATTCTGTGGAGAAAATATGGGACAAACACCATATGGGTTGTTCTATGGAATATTTTGGAGTTGGAAATATTATGGATAATGTTGGTATTGTTGTTGTTGTTGTTGGTTGTTGAATTGAGAATTTAGGCTAGGCATATAAACAGGGGAGATGCTGCCCAATTTTTGGCAGAATATAGAATAGTTTGATTTGAAACATGGAACAAGTGTTCGATAAAGAGGCTAATATTAGTGTAAATCCTCTTAAATGTAGACTTGCGAGCTTGAACGAATATGCGTAGCTAATAAGAGGTGGAACATGTATGTTAAGGCTAAACCCTTTCTTTATAAAGGCATGATTCTTTTGTTATAAACCTTTGTGCCATATCCATAATATCCTTGCTTCCACCCTCTTATGATGTTAAATGGAATATGTTCTATGATGATTGTGACGATGATGATGATTCTCTTCTTTTGAAACTCCGTAGCTATGATTTGAGCGCATTATGAGATTATTGAGCCATTCCATGAATCCCTTAACCGTACTTGTTGTTGATGGTCTCACCTCATGTTACTCATTCCTTAGAGGTGAGATATAACGATGATAACGATTCTATTTCCAGTGCTACCTAAGTTCATAATTCTCGAGACTCCCGTGGCATCGTCGATTTCATCTTGCGATGGTTGATCCTTCAAGGATTGATATGATGATAACGGTAATGCTAATGATGATGTTGATTTCATTTATGTATTTTTACGTATATGTATGTATGTATGCATTGCACTCCCACTGATCAGCTGGGGACAACATCGAGTCCCGCAAGGGCCGAGTACGGATGATGTTGTCCCGCAAGGGCCGAGTACGGATAACATCAAGTCCCGCAAGGGCCGAGTACGGATAACATCGAGTCCCGCAAGGGCCGAGTACGGATAACATCGAGTCCCGCAAGGGTCGAGTACGAATAACATCGAGTCCCGCAAGGGCCGAGTACGGATAACATCGAGTCCCGCAAGGGCCGAGTACGGATAACATCGAGTCCCGTAAGGGCCGAGTACGGATAACACCGAGTCCCGAAAGGGCCGGGTACGGATATGACAGATGTATGTATAGTAAGAGTATGTGAATGCATAGGTATGTATGTTGTGTATGGATGTGTATGAAATGTTTTTCCTGTAGACGAGTAGTTTACATGACAGAGATCTTGAGAAGAGTACGAGGTATAATTACTTACTTTATCTTATGTTATCTTCACTCTGATATCATACTACTATTCATGCCTTGCATACTCAGTACATTGTTCGTAATAACGTCCCTGCTTGTGGATGCTGCGTTCATGCCCGCAGGTGCAAGTAGACGAGACGAGGATCTTCCGCAGTAGGCTGCTTTCAGGTACCAGTTTTGATTGGTGAGCTCCATTTCTTCCTGGAGCACTGCCGAGTCTATATATATATATATATGTATGATTTTGTTCAGGGTATGTCGGGGGCCCTGTCCCGACTTGTATACTTCAGTCATGTTCATAGAGGCTTTGCAGACAGTTCCTGTGTACAGCTTAGTCATAGTGTGACGACAGTAATGTTGGCATCATGGGTCCAATGTACATATACTTATGCATGATATTATGTTCGTATTCAGCCCCTCGGTCCTATTGTTTCCATTTGAGACCTGAAGGATGTAAGTTATAAGTTGGTTCGCTCGGTTTCCGTAAGGTGCCGGGTGCCAATCACGCCGTGCCAAGGGTGGGGTGTGATAAATTGCTATCAGAGTAGTTCTGTCCTAGGGTTGTCTGCAAGCCGTGTCTAGCAGAGTCCTGTTTATGGGTGTGAAGCTGGCCACATTTATAAATAGGAGGTTGCAGGGTATTTATGAATCATTGATCTTTCCTTCTATCTTAGATCGTGCGATAGAGCCGCTGTAGTCTAGCGAAGATTGCTTTTGGCCTCTTTTCCTGTAGGTAGGCGCAAATTGATGAAAAGATGAAGAGATCAACTTCGGGCAGTGGGGGTACTAAGAAGGCCCCCAGATCAGATCCAGGACCCCAGGCTCCAGGACCCAGCAGGAGGAGCCTCAGTTATTCCATTGAGACTGATCCCTCGGAGGACCCAGTGACGATTCCTCCAGAGTTTTTGACTTCCAGGGAGGAGGACCCCCCTGAGGGCAGTTATGACACAGATCCGTCTGAGTATTCGTCTGGGACACCAAAGGAGGAGATTCCTGAGGCCGTACCAGCTGCTCCTATGGTAGAGCACTACGTCAGATCAGCCTCTCCGGTGAGTGTTACGGATTACTCTAGCCCTCTATCCTGGCTGCCGGTAAACTAGGGTAGACGATGATGAGGAGCACACTTCACCTTATAGTCCACCAGATCAGACTAGAGACCGATCGGCTGCAAGTATATGAGCTTGTATTAAAATTTCCTATGTATGTGTAATTGCTGTAGACTAGCACTTAACAGCGGCGAGCGAAAATCCAAAGGGGCCGATAACTAATTATTTATAAGTAACGGTGACCAAGGTGCTTTCACCACCATTGGGAATTTGGAAATCTAGGACGGAAAGTAGTCATACATACAGATGAAAGGTGAATATTGAGAATTAAAAAGGCCAAAAATGGTAATTGTGTAGTCGAAAAAGTAAGAGACCCTTTCTAACTCCGAGGGAGATGCATTACGAAAATGGTTTGGAATCCGTTAAGACTTTAACTTGCTCTAGATAATATGATGAAGGTCATGCAGTAAGGTGTGTGCGGCCAAACCAGCACTAACGCACCGGATTTCATCAGAGTTTCAAGGTTAAGCGTGCTGGGGTGAGGGAAATCCTAGGATGGGTGACCCCCTGGGAAGTGTACTAAAAATCTTCCAAAGTCAGACATAGGAGGCAGATGGGAAATTAGAGTAGCCTAAGGGAAACTGGAATAGGCGGAGTGGTTGGAGACCTTAAGAGGTCGCGTAGGACGAGTTGGACTAGATCGGTGAAAGGAAAGAAAGTGCATCACAGCTCTAGAACGAGGATGAGTTTGAATAGCGTTTGGGAATACTTTGTAAGCGAGGTGTTAATAATTATATATATATGAATGTGTATGATATCCCATATGTGGCTGTATCAACGGGTATGTGTATCCCAGCAACCGGCGTTGCCGTATATTGAGGACATTGATCGAACAGGGTAATAAAGTTCAAGTGACAAACGTTACCATGTAAACTGATGTTATTTTCACTACAGGTTAGGTTTGGAGAGTTATAATTCAATGACACTTGGAAAAGAAAGAAAGTGAATATATGGAGGGTAAGGAGATCAAAATGTCAAAAGTAAGAAATATGAGTGAGTGAAGCCTCCGAGAGAGACGAAGGGCAAAGCACGGGACTATTTGGGTAAAAATTCGAAGGTAGGAATGTGAAAGGGGTAAAGTGTGATAGTATGGAAAAAAAGAGGAATGTGAGGGGTTAGAGAACAGATTTT
The DNA here is from genome assembly GCF_029784015.1 of Lycium ferocissimum. Lineage (NCBI taxonomy): Eukaryota > Viridiplantae > Streptophyta > Magnoliopsida > Solanales > Solanaceae > Lycium > Lycium ferocissimum. The sequence continues at coordinate 12,241,544 of NC_081353.1, forward strand.
GATAAGTGAGGCTAAAAGGATAGTGACCATGACGAGGAATGTGAAGTAAGAGAAAGAATGATTAGGCCTTGCTATGATGCTAAATGATTTCCAACTCTCGAAAGATATATATATATATATAAAGGGATAAATGTGTAGTCATATTGATATGGTTGCCTGGGACATGGAGAAGCTTTCCTAAAGGATGACTTAAGAATATAACGGATTTGCACGTTTAAAGGAATATTTCATAAACTTCAGGGGCGATACTATAAATAACAAGAGGAGAAGAGCGCTCGAGAAGGAAGGAACCAGAACCTAAGGAAGGCTAATGATGAAAGTAGGGAAAGTATACTAATAGGTTGATCGAAGGACGAGGAGCATTAAGGAGTAAAGTAACTGGAAATCTTTAACCATGGGAGTAAGAAGGATACTTTAACGAGTTGGCGGTAGGAAACCGATCAATCACTGAGATAGGAACGAGGATGATGGGGCGAAACCTATGATTAGAAAATTAATGACATGAGTCAAGAATTTCTGTAAGACCGAGAGATTCAATTACAGAGGAAATATAATGAAATATGAGGAACGTGTATGGAAGACAACTCGACCGTAGCATCAGAATGATAGATGAAGGCTTGATGAACGTGGATGGAGAGAGTGTAAATTGTAAGAATCCCGTGCTAAGAGCAAGAAGTAGCAGGACACTAGGAAAACCTTAAGGCACAGTGGTAACGCAAACGCGTAGTTAAGAAGAATTATGAGTAAGTGAGCTAGACGGGCGAAAGGACTAGTAGTGGATCGAAGGGTATGGAATATTGACAAAATGATATGGTATAGACATAAAGGGAAGAAGAAATCAGGGTAAGAAGTCCTAGAGATGTTATAAGCAAAGTCGGGAAGAAAGACAAAGAGTAAGGTATAATCGAAGACTTCATAAAGGACGTGGTGAATCTCGATGTCCCCATTAACTTGCGGGTCCAGAAAATCATTAGTTATCAAAGACAGAGGTGTGAAAAGACAGAAAAGAAAGCAGCAGAATTGGATCTAACCCTTATAAGTATTCCAATTGAGTACAAGAGAGTAACCAGCAAAAAGATAGATAAGTCAGACCATACGATGACAGAACCCCGGCGTTGAGAAGGTCATGAAGGGCAGCAGACAATTATCGAAGATGATGGATACTCAAAAGCTATTGGTGTATTAGGACCTCCTTAATAAGGGGGGAAGAACATATTATACTTGAAAGGAATTATGACGTTCTCAAGTTCCAGAAGAAGAAATTTATTAACTCAGGGCCAGAGTTCGAGGCGTATCGGCATATCAGGAAGGTATCAGAAAGAAGCTGAAACGAATTGACAATAAGTGTACCATGAGACAGACATAGGAAGAAAGTATGGAAGACACCTTAAGAGAATGCTTCACGCCGACATGAGCTACGACATTTCTAGACCATGGTTTGAAACCCCCGTATCTGGCAAAAATTGCGCCGTACCTAAGTGTCACGACCCAACCCCGTAGGCCGTGACTAGTGCCCGAGCTGGACACTCGTATACACCTGTTAACTATAATCAGTCCACAACTAGCATGATAAGGAACTTATATATAAAGAGACAAGACGTCGTCTCAAAACTGTCGCATATATAGACATGTCATAGCAACCTGTCTCCTGAGGAGTTACAACTTTCAACATATAATATCGCACATAAGCCGGCAAGGCTATCATAAAATAGGGGAACGTCCCAGCCATACACGAGCCGACAAGGCTACCATAACACACAACTTCCAAAACATATATATACGCAAGCCGACAAGGCTGCCACTATACACAACGTCCCAAAACATATATATTCGCAAGCCGACAAGGCTGCCACTACGAATGGGAACGCCCCAAAACATAAGTCATACGGACACAGGCCCCGAACGGTAACTATATACAACCCACACATATGTCTACAAACCTCTAAAAGTATCACAACGGTAACATATGACGGGACGGCCCCCGCCGTGCTTCGAATAAACATATACATATATCAGAAGATCGGTACCAAAAGTCTAGACTCCGGAACAACGGAGCACTCCAAGATAGTAGAATAGATATCCTAAGCTGGCGGATCACCAAAGCGAGCGTCTGTACCTGCGGGCATGAAACGCAGCCCCCGAAGAAAGGGGGTCAGTACGGGATATGTACTGAGTATATAAAGCATGAAATACAGTAAGAAGGATCATAACTGAAGTAGGGATCCCCGGAGACAAGTATGATAATCAAGGAATCACTGTATCTGTGTCTTATGAAATAAAATCATGCATGTCTATATCATATATCATATCCGGCCCATTATGGACTCGGTGAATCTGTCACATATCATACTCGACCCATCATGGGGCTCGGCACCATCATCATATCATCATATATATATACCGTACCCGGCCCTCTAGTGAGGGACGCGTGGTGCGTGAAACCGTGCGCGATAACATACCGGCCGGGACTCGGTGAAAGATGTAATAACGGTATGCACGAGCAGAGTAGCGAGCAACCTTATGCAAATTAAATCATCATCTGAGACTCAATAGAATAAGTAGAATAAACTTGCACTTGAGTATCAAGGCGATAGTCATATTAAGTACTCTTGAATGTCACTATGAACTATATCAAATAGAGCCTCAGGAATCATAGACATGTATCAAGATAATGTGAAATAGCTTATGGAATCAGAGACATTTGTCATCGTAGAGTCTTTAGGAATAGAAGCTTATACATCCAACTACTATCCAACATATAGAAGGCTGTAGGGCAGTAGCTCAACTACTTTAAGAGTTTTAACATCAAGAAGTGAATAAGAATCATGAATCATACTCGGAACTTATGAATGGAATTACCCCAAAGCTCATTTCATACATCACTTATATCTAAGACATGCCAAAAGAAAGAAGGGATAGCTTTACATACCTGTTGATGACTAATCGCAAAACCATTCGCTTTGTCGCTTTTTTTATCCTATTTAATATAAAGGTAACGTTATCGTCAGTAACTATACTTTCTAGTTCATAAATCCGTAGCCCATCGCTTTATAGAACTTGTTCTTTAACTTGTACATCCTTGTTTAGGGTTTTCCATTAGTTAAGGGCTTAACGAAAATCGGGCAGCATTTCCCCTGTATATTCGCCTAACCCGAATTTCCAATTATTCTCCTGTTAACATAGAAATACCAACAACAGAGATATACATACGAAATTCTCACAATTCAGCCCATAACAATTCTAACAAGCCAACAACTTCTCTAAATCCATTTCAACACAATTCCTATAACATCAATTTTATGCATTTGCTTACTTCCAATTTCGTCCAATCCAATTTTAATAACTCCATTACAATACTATTAACACAATTACACCATAAAGCAAAAAAAAATCTTACCTTAATTTTCTCGGAGGAATTTCTACTCTTAATTGCTCCAATTTCGCAATTTCTTCTTCCTCGATTCAATATCCGATGTTGCTATCACCTCCTTGAACTTGCACATCACTTGGAACTTAATCAAAATAGCAACAAAATCATTTTTTTTCCTTCAACCATGGCTGGCCGTGAGCAGCCATGGAAATGTTTCCTTTTTTTTTTTTTTAAAGTTTGATCTTGTAAAATGAAATCAATTTGCTAAGTTGTTCATCACCTATGCTATATATATGATTGCCCTCAAATGGACACATGTCCCCCCTCCTTTGTGAGTCACAAATCCACTTCTTGGATTTTTATTTTATTTTCCTTTTTTTTTCGGGTGGGGCCCACTTGGTAATTAATCCTAATTAATTTAATTAATCACTAATTCTTACTTAGTAATATAATCACAATTAATTAATCCCTAATCTCCAAATAATATTTTTTACACTAAATAAAATTTATAAACAATTTATGTTTTAATTAAAATTGAAAATTAAAGGTTTCTACTTTTTGTCCGAAAATGATTCTGCCTTTAACTTGACTCGATTTGCTTGCGAATAATTCGACGTATAAATATACGGGGTATAACACTAAGTATGCAGCTACACGTCCTAAAAGGGTAATAAAGAGAGCAAGAAAGGTTTCCAAGTCAAATTCACAAGGATGACAGAGAGGATGACGAATCCAAGAATGACAAAAAAAAAGGGATTTTAGCACCGGAAGGGACGACTATTGTAACAAAAGCAACCACGATTAGTAGTTTGGAAATTTCCAAAGACAGGAAGAATGCTGCTCTTATGCATGAAAATAAAAGAGTTCATTGGATATTAGAAAATATTTCATGGATTACTAATTATATTGAACATGAGAGCATATGCTATGGAGTATATGAACTATCAACGTGAAGCTATGCCCGACTATAATTGCAAAAAGGCCATATCAGAAAGCCAATAAGGAATAACGATGGGTGAAGTGACCGCCGGTACAAGGAAACTGAAGCTATATATATATATATATATATGTTGTAAGAGGGTCGTAATGGAGTAAGAATTGCCGTAGCCCTATGATTTTTGGTTGTATTGTGAGATTTGAGGGGGGGACGTTAAAGAAACAGTTGTGGCAAGAGCTCAGAAATGTGGCGAGCTACAAATTTAGCTTAAACTCGGATTATGAGTTTGCCATAAGTGTAACTATACTACGAAGGATAATAAATGGTGAAGAAACATTACGTACATACGTATTTCAGCTATTGATATAACTGGCCTTGGAAAGGAACTGGGATGAATAGTTTAAGGAATATAGCCATTATGCACATTAGCGACAAAGTAATGTTGAATAATCAATTGGAATATAAGGGTAAGAGAGACAGTGACAGGAATGTGAGGGAATAGGGAGCCTGACTAACGAGCTACCAGAAGTCGGTACAATGCATACTTAAAAATCAACGAGTATAAAAGGATAGCTCGAGATGGTACCGAAGGAGTAAACGCAAAGAGGACCCCATCTATGAGAAAGGTAATTGCCCACTAACAAAGAACAAGAAGCGAGAAAAAGAGAATACTTATAGGATGACGAATAGTTACGGCACGGCAAGTCAAGGCTACAATAATGGAGAAAGAGTGAGAGCGAGATACTAGTTAATTTTTGACCATGTACATGAGGACAAAGAAGTAGAAGAAGCTGACTGAAAGCAATGAAAGAGTTAAGGGAGGATGAGAAGAGACTGAACCAAGTTATAGTCTAAGCAAACGGTAATCGGACCCTAAGGGAAGAATAACGGTTCTAAGGAATCAAAGATGGTGTTGTGGGTTGGCAATACTGCAACATTCGAGGACGAATGTTTCCAAGGGAGGAAGGATGCTACACCCCAAAAAATTTCGCGCTACAAGATCGTAGACGGCGTGGTACGAGCTCGAAAAAGAGTAAAGTTATACAAGGATTAGGGATGAAGATTAGATGATCTGAGTATAAGAATACATATATGTATGAAATTTGGAGACCATAGGGGGTGAGTCGGTCCATATGTTGCTTGATGAAAAGCCCTCGTCACTGTAAGCCAAGCAGGGCCCACACGCCGAAACTTTTATAAAGTACATATGAAGAGATATATGAGTAGTACTTGGAAAGTTGAGCAATTCCTAAGAGGACCCTTAAGCCAAATATGGACATAAGCCCTCCAAAAGGACGATTTAAGGAAACATTTTCGGATGATCTGACTTGGAGGGGCCAAAACGACTTTATAAGTTTGGAATTTGGAACAACGCCAAACACGAAAGTTGTAGATAATTGAAAGATCTTTTCAACCATAGGTCGTGGGCCCTCACACAATATTGGTATCAAGAGTTATGATCTTTTTACTGAACGAACGCGCAGTCAGAAAATCAAGGCTGTGCGAACGCGCCCAAACGGGGCGCGATCGCGCGTAGTTAATTTTAGGTCGGTCCAGGCATAACCTGGACCGTTCTATAAAAGGGGAGGCCCCACTTATTTTTCAACCAAACACACCCAAAACCTCCCCAAGCCTTCCAGAAAATTCGCCAACTTTCCATCATCAACTTTTTAGCCCGAAACAAGGTATAATTCCCAAATTTCGATCCAGACGGCGTATAGTTACAACTACAAAATTGTATAGCAACACGTTGTGGCTTAAGCTCAAGGTGCAGAAGTGAAGATATGACAATATTATCAATAGAAATGTATGAATCTCCTCCTATTAACGTTAATCGTGGTTTATTTACCGAGAAGGAGCTATAAAATTGTTATAAAATGATTTTGTGGAGAAAATATGGGACAAACACCATATGGGCTGTTCTATGGAATATTTTGGAGTTGGAAATATTATGGAAAATTTTAGTATTGTTGTTGTTGTTGTTGGTTGTTGAATTGAGAATTCAGGCAAGGCATACAAAAGGTGAGAGGAGAATATGAATATATTTGAAACTTGGAACAAGTGTGCGATAAAGAGGCTAACGTTAGTGTAAATCCTCTTAAATGTAGACTTGCGAGATCGAACGAATAAGCGTAGCTAATAAGAGGTGGAACAGGTATGTTAAGGCTAAACCCTTTCTTTCTAAAGGCATGATTCTTTTGTTATAAATCTTTGTGCCATATCCATAATATCCTTGCTTCCACCCTCTTATGATGTTAAATGGAATATGTTCTATGATGATTGTGACGATGATGATGATTCTCTACTTTTGAAACTCCAAAGCTATGATTTAAGCACATTATGAGATTATTGAGCCATTCCATGAATCCCTTGACCGTACTTATTGTTGATGGTCTCACCTCATGTTACTCGTTCCTTCGAGGTGAGATATAGCGATGATAACGATTCTATTTCCAGTGCTACCTAAGTTCATGATTCTCAAGACTCCCATGACATCAACGATTTTATCTTGCGATGGTTGATCCTTCAAGGATTGATATGATGATAACGGTAATGCTAATGATGATGTTGATTTTATTTATGTATTTTTATGTATATGTATGTATGTATGCGTTGCAGTCCCACTGATCAACTGGGGATAACATCGAGTCCAGCAAGGGCCAAGTACGGATAACATCGAGTCCCGCAAGGGCCGAGTACGGATAACATCGAATCCCGCAAGGGCCGAGTACGGATAACACCGAGTCCCGAAAGGGCCGGGTATGGATATGACAGATGTATGTATAGTAAGTGTATGTGAATGCATAGGTATGTATGTTGTGTATGGATGTGTATGAAATGTTTTTCCTGTAGACGAGTAGTTTACATGACAAAGATCTTGAGAAGAGTACGAGGTATAATTACTTACTTTATCTTATGTTATCTTCACTCTGATATCATACTACTATTCATACCTCACATACTCAGTACATTGTTCGTACTGACGTCCCTTCATGTGGACGCCTGCGTTCATGCCCGCATGGTCTGTGAGTAGACGAGACGAGGATCTTCACTTGAGCAGGTCGCGGCAGTATCGCTTTGATTGGAGAGCTCCATTTCTTCCTGGAGCACTTTCGAGTCTAGATATATCTATATATATATATATATATATATATGTATGTATGTATGATTTTGTCCAGGGTATGTCGGGGGCCTTGTCCCGACTTGTATACTTCAGTCATGTTCATAGAGGCTTTGCAGACAGTTCCTATGTACAACTTAGTCATAGTGTGACGATAGTAATGTTGGCATCATGGGTCCAATGTACATATACTTATGTATGATATTATGTTCGTATTTAGCCTCTCGATCCTATTGTTTCCATTTGAGACCCGAAGGATGTAAGTTATAAAGTTGGTTCGCAGCTTCGTAAGGTGCCGGTGCCAATCACGCCTACTGCAAGGTGGGGTGTGACACTTACTACTTTTAATAAAATAGAGTATCCCTTTCCTTTTTTATGTAAACGGAACCATGCCGACCTAATATCCCGTTGGGGATACGTGAAAAGCCTACTTAAGGCCTGGTCAGGGTAGAAAAACTATGTTTCAGGTAGCATAGGAAAAAACCTTTTTTTTATGTACACTTGAACTACGGATGGACATAATTTTCCATTGGTGGGATACGTAGGCTGTCTATTTAAGACTCAGTCCTTTTATAAAAAATTAAAATCCCCCTTAGTACAGGATGGGTAGAAGCAAATCAACCATGAAAACCATTTACCAAAAATCAATTTTCCTAAAAACACAAAAAGACCAAAATGCCCTTAGATTGTGAATCAGTCAAGAGTTGCAATAAAATATATGAATCTATGTGCTATAAACTGCAAACAACGTGATATCTTGTGTTTCTTACTTAAATCTAACGCTAACTTGGGAGCTTTTAAGTTGTTTTCTATTATAGACGGGGGTCAATTCGCTGGCACCAGTTACTCGATCAAAAGCTACCGCAGCGTCCTTAAACCCTCAAGAAGAAAACATGCCTGAGAATCCGCCGCCGAATAGAGATACTTTAGTCGAGGGTACCCCCAACAGCTGGCATTGCTGGAATGCCTTTGGAAGAGGCCGTTAGCCTACTTATGAGACAATTGGCCGAAGCTACAGAAGAAACGGACAGCCTGAGGGTCGAAAAGGAAAATGCTACTAATGTTTAGGCTAGGAGACCTCCACCCACTTTCCCAAATCTGGAATTACCAATTCCTGACAATTTCCTGCAAACCCAGACTGGGGCTACTTTTTGAACTCCACCACACCGAAATACCACTTATATGGGGAACTCCTCCCATGAAACCCCAACTTTTCAAACATCTGCTCATGCTACTAACACGAATGCTTATCAATCCCCTCGGGTAACAGGAGTTCCTGTGATCCATCTTGTGCTACCAAATGTCACTTTTCAAAACCATGTCACCCATATTGACTCCTCACCAGAATTGGAGCACATGGAAATGTTCTTTGAAGCAAGAATGGACAAAATTGAAAAGGAAATGGGGAAGAAAATTGCTAAACTAGAACATGGCTCTAAAAAGAAGCCGAGGGGCCGATACTTCCGATCCGTGTACGCATCCGCACTCCTCGCCCGAAGGCTTCACTCCCCACCCGATCACTTTAATGGTTCGGACTATCCGCAGCTCACTTGAGGGATTATTGCGACCAACTAGTTGGAAGTGGCGTAAAACGAAGCTTTTCTCATGAGGTTGTTTAGCCGAAGACTGTTAGGAACAACCATGGAATGGTTTATCTCTCAAGACATTAGCCGATGGAAAACATGGGAAGAAATGGAAAGTTCATTCATGGAAAGATTCCGCTTCAATGCGGAAAATGTGCCCCGATCGTTTCTATTGTAGA
>NC_081353.1:12250833-12330051 GCF_029784015.1 Lycium ferocissimum
AAGTTTTCATTATTAGGCACATTTGCGATTTTGTGGTTTTGGGTTACTCAGACTTCACCCTGGTTTTTCACCTTTTGGACTTTAGGCCATTATCCAAATTTTGTTTGGTGGGTATAACGATTTCAAACCGAGATTTTAAATCGAAATACCCTCCGACCCGTTGGAGTTACTCAGACTTCGCTCCTTAAGCATCAATTTTCAACAGAGAATTGGATTTTCCTCTACTGACTATTGGCGGGCATAATGAACCAACAAGTTGATCAAAATGCCCGTCGACTTAATGGGAGTACGATCTCTCATCCCCACGAGTCCTCCTAACAGCAATCATACCAAATTCCCTTCCCCCATCCACAATTTCACAATTTTACCAATTCAAACATAGATTTCATTCAACAAAGACAAACCCTAAGTCGTGATCTCTACCCTTAGTATTCATAGCACATATATCACCCAAGTCTCTTAGTTAAAAGTACACCCGACTTATTGCAATACCATCAAATAGAGCCTAAGTTCCAAAATCCAATTCTACAATTAATTTAGGAACCCTAGGCATCTCTTTTAGCAATTTTCGAACAAATTCCAACAGTAAAACCAAGCAAAGGCCAAAATTCATGTACATACCTGATATAGAAGGAGACCTTGAAGAAAACTTGACCAAAAAAAAGAAAAATAACTCAGCAAATTCGTAACCCTAGGGCAGAGGTGGTTTGATTTTCAGTGGTGGTGAGAGTAAAGGTTTGTGGGATTGAAAAGGGAGTGATTTATGGAAGAAATTATGGGGATTTATGGAGGGGATAATGGGAAGTTATGGAGGGAGTTCATGGAGTAACTGATGAATTTAAAACACCTCTGCCCTTTTATTTTAAAACGCCGACTGTTTGCCCTATTATTTTTTTTCGAAGTGATTGGATGAGTCGTCGACATGTTGACGACTCGTCAAAGCATTTTTGTCATGACCCAACCCTGTAGGCCGTGACTAGTGCCCGAACAGGACACTCGTATACACACCTGTTAGCTATAATCAGTCCACAACTAGCATGATAAGGAACTCATATACAAACGAAGGCAAGACGTCGTATATATAAACCGCATATATAAATATCAAGACGTCTGTCTCCCCGAGTCACAACCATCAACAGATAACATCGTACATAAGCCGGCAAGGCTATCATAACATGTGGGAACATCCCAACTATATATATACGCAAGCCGACAAGGCTGCCACTACGTACAACATCCCAAGTCATATAGATATATACGCAGCCGACAAGGGCCACTACGAATGGGAACGTCCCAAAACATAAGTCATACGGACACGAGCGAACGATGTAACTATATACAACCCACACATATGTCTCGCAGACCTCTAAGAGTAACAACGATTATCATATGACGGGACGGGGCCTTAGTACCCACAGACAGACACATATATACAACAAAAAGGATCTGTCGAAAAGTTAGGCTTCGGAACAAGAAGAGCACTCCAAGATAGCGAATAGATATCCTAAGCGCGGATCACCAAAATGAGCGTACGTACACGGGCATGAAACACGGCCCCAGAAGAAAGGGGTCGATGCGGAATATGATCGAGCATGTAAAGCATGAAATACGGTAAACGGATCATACGGAAATAAGGAGTATAGAAAACTAGTACAATACCCCGGAAAACCACAAGGCTTGCCTTTGAAATATAAATCATGCGTGTCAATATCATACCCGACCCGTTATGGGACCGAGTGACATAAGTAGATAGTCATCCATACGTACATATGTATATATAACGTGTCCCGGCCCTCTAGTGAGGGACTCGGTGAATAAAGTCATCATATGCCATCTTGGCCGTCATCCCCGTATCATCATCTCATCATGTCATCATATTATCATATACATATACATATAACGTGTCCGGCCCTCTAGTGAGGGACTCGATGGAACAATGCGGTGGATACGTGCACGAGAACATGTCTAGCCGGGGCTTGAAAGATGTAATAACGGTGTGCACGGCGAGTAGTGAGTAACCATATGCATATAAATCATCTTTTGAGACTCAATAGATAAGTAGTCTAATCAACGCTCGAGTATCAGGATAATAGTCATACTCAGTACTCTTTGAATATCATTATGAACTATATCAAAATAAAGCCTCAGGGATCATAGCCATGTATCAAATTAATACGAGACAGCTTATAAAAGTTATGTTCATTAGTCATTATAGAGTTTTTCAAACGTAGAAACTTTCATGAATCATTTACTATCCGATCATATAGAAAGCTCGGCGTAGCTTGACTATTTTAAAAATTCTAATATGAAGAGGTGAATAAGAATCATAATACATGCTCGGAACTTATGAATAGAATTACCCCAAAGCTCATATCGTTTCATACTTACATCTAGGACATGCCAAAAGAATGAAAGGATAGGCTTTACATACCTTTAGCATTTACTCGCAACACAACACGTATACGCCCAATAGTGTCTCAACCTATATTAAGACGTCAAAAACTATGATTAAACTACGAGGAGATTCAAAACGTATTCTAACGTTAGTAACTCCTTTCTAGATAATTAGACGGCGTTTCCCTTACATTCAAACTAACCACATACAACCAAACCAACATCAATAATCATATGTTCAAGTACCAACAGAGACCTATTTAAACAAGACTCGAGAACACTCAGGACTTGCCCGTACAACATTCCAAAACAGCCTAACCAACACACAATACAACATATAATCTTCCAAGCTCAACAAGAACAACAACAACACATTCTTTTCTTTCAAATTCATGAACTATACCAACAACCACACGTTAACAACATCATCCACATAAATGCAAGAACTATATTAACATCATATTAACTTCTACAACAGCCCACAAACAATTACAACTCCACTTGAACCATTAAACCCTTTATTCTCATCATAAAGTCCATGACAACAACAACCAAAATACAAAGTAAAATTAGTTCATCATTTCTACACAAAACAGCCCCTACACGGCCTTAACACCAACATACATAATTCCATGAATCTCATCCATAACTACACATTACAACACGCTCAAACCATCCTCAATATATGTAAAAGAAGATTAAACCTTACCTTTAACACTTGACTTCTCAACTTGGCTAGAATTTGTGCCTTGAATTAATACTTGTTCTTGTCGCCCTAGGATCAATCCCACGTTGCTATGCACCTTCCAAAGGGTGAAATACCTTGAAGAAAATTAATTCTTGATCAACAAACAAAAGCTCAAACTCGGCCAGCCATGGCCGAGAGCTTCTCTCTCTATCTCTTAAGCTTTTCTTTTATTTGTGAAGATGATAAATGATTCATTAGTCATCAATTTCCCTTTTTATATGCCACACATGATGGTGACACATGTCCAACCTTGACATGTGTCCCATTATCCTCCATGAACCAATCATATTCATCCATATGTTGTGGGGCCCACTTAGTGGTCTAATTAGGCTAATTAATCATAATTAATCACTAATCCCCACTTAATAATTTAATAATGGTTAATTAACCCTTAATATTCATTAATATTTTCATGCCAATTAAAATTTATAAGCAACTTGTGCATTAAAACAAAATCGAAGGTTAAAAGTCTCTACCTCGTATCCCAAAATAGTCTTATCCTTAACTTATCGCGATTAGCTTAAAATATCCCAATGTACGAAAATACGGGATATAACATCCTTTCCCCCTTTAGAACATTCGTCCTCGAATGTTAAACTAGTCTTACAAGGTCTTATAAGGACTTCGGGGGAGTCTCTTTTATAGCTATCACATATAGTTCATTTATCAATCAGCATAACCAATTTAGGAGTTTAGATTACCTGTAGGCATAGGAAACAAGTAGGGATACTTATTCTTCATCTCCTCTTCGGCTTCCCAAGTCATCTCCTCCCTGTTATTGTTCCGCCACAATACTTTAACGGAAGCCACGTCTTTAGTACGCAATCTTCTCACTTGACGATCCAGTATAGCTATAGGGTTCTCCTCGTACGATAACTCCTCTGTCACTTGGATATCATCCACGGGGAATATCCTGGAAGGGTCACCAATGCATTTGCGAAGCATAGACACATGAAACACTGGGTGTACTGCTTCCAAATCAGATGGTAGGTCTAATTCGTAGGCAACCTTGCCTACCTTACGAACAACCTGATAAGGCCCAATATACCTCGGGCTGAGCTTCCCCTTCTTTCCAAATCTCATTACACCCTTCATGGGCGACACCTTCAAGAACTGCCGAAATTTTCCTAGAAATAAAGTGAAAATGAGATATAGATTTGTAATATGTCTTGGAAGGTCGTTCCAATAGTAATGAAAAAAAAATTGATTGACTAAGCTACGAGTACGGCTAACACCGAGAAAGAAGCTAATTATTGAATCGGGGATAATAATAATTATAAGGTCGATGTTGATATGGTACAGAGAAATTGAAAAGGGCTTATGACACTAAGGGATGATTTAGAGAAGACTGGCAAATCTTAACAGAGAGTTATTTAAGGTACGATTGAGTTGATAAGCGGGGACGAACGATGACGAGCTTATAGTAAAAGAAGGTAATAGTATGATTAAGGCGAGAGTACGGAGGAGAAGAATTGCGATGAATATGAACGTATTGATAAGACAGTTTGTGTAACATTAAAGATAAAGTGGATCAAAAAAAGCAAGGGGTTAAGAAGTGTTATATTATAAGATTGATTATGAATAAGGTATAATGTAGACGTAATAAGGTTTGTTATGAAAATAAGTAAAGCCTAGTGAGAAAGTGGCCAAAGCTATGATGTGATCTATGTAGCTAGAATATAAAGGCAAGTATGAAACGGAAAAGCAAGCTATAGAACGAATAAGGAAGGTTTATCAAGTTCGGTAAGGGAAGTTTGGAATAAGGGTTATGTAATAACGGAAATGATAGTGAGCATAAGAAGAGAAAGGAATTGGGAGAAGGAAATAAGAAGAAAGCAAGGTAACAATGTAGTAATAGCTCATGACATGTGTAGCTAAGGATACGAGTACTATAAGTGACGGGACTGTGAAAGACTCGGTTATAGAAAAGATGAAGAATGAGGTAAAATGAGAACGTTTCGGAATCTGTTAAGACTTAAATTTACTCCAGATTATGTGACGAAGGTCATGCGATGAGGTGGACGCGATCATATCGGCATTAAAGCATCTTATATCATCGGAGTTCCAAGGTTAAGCGTGCTGGAGCGAGAGAAATATTGGGATGGGTGACCCCCCTGGGAAGTTTTCTGAAAATCTCACAAATTCAGACAAAAGAGGCGAATGAGAAGCTAGGGTAATCCAAATGAAGTTATAGTGTGAGGAGTGGGTCGAACCTTAAGTGGTCACGTAGAACGAGGCGGATTAGACCGGTAAAGAGGAAGGAGATGTATCACGATTTTGGAATTGGGGTGAGTTCGAGCCAGTGTTTGGAAATATTTTGTAAGTGAGACGATAGCGACTACATTTCTGCGTATGTGTGTAATGTCTCATACCTGGTTTTATTAGCAGATATGTGTATTCCGGCAACCAACGTGGCTGTATGGGGAAGACATTAATTGGACAGAGTAACGAAGCTCAAGTGAGCAACAGTGTATAGATGGCACAAATACTATAAGGCAAGCTGATGTTGTGGTTATTACAGGTCAAGTTTGGGTAGTTCGAATGCAATGATATGTGGAAAAGGGAAGAAAGTGAGTAGATGGAAGATCAGGGAGTCAGAACGTCGGGATCAAAGTACCGCTTACTTGGAATGGGAAATGCGGACATAAGGTAAATATAATCGGGTAATGATATAAGCACACCCCTAAAGGGGAAGCGGATGCGAGAAATGCAAGTGCAAGATGTAAGGATTGCAACATAATGTGTGGCGGGAAGGTTGAGAGCAAGATACGAGCAAAGGGACGACGAAGAGTTCGAATTAAAGAAAAAAAAAAATATGGTCGGGAAACAAGGCGTATGTAGAGTAAAGGAAACCCCCCCCCCCGAGATCCTTAAGACCCTATCGACTAGTTGAACATTCGAGGACGAATGTTCTAAAGGGGGGAAGGATGTTATATCCCGTATTTTGCACGTTGGAATATTTTAAGTTGGTTGCGACAAGTTAGGGACAAAACCATTCCGGGATACGAAGTCGAGACTTTTGACCTTCGATTTTGTCTTGAGACATAATTTGTTCATGAATTTGTTGGCATGGACCATTTAGGAAAATTTGGGACTAAAAGTGAAATATTTGAAAGTTGGAAATTCATGAAAATTGGCCATGTGGCTTGGAAATGGTCCCCACACATTTTGTGGCCAAATTAAATTGGTCCAACACATGTGTGGGCCAAGGTACACTTGTATAATTCATATAAGGCTCAAAAGATGACCAAGTCAATCATTCTCATCATCTTCCAACACTTAGAAATTTCAAAAACCTTTGAGGAAAAAGAAAAGGGCCATTCGGCCAAGGGAGGAGGAAATTGAAGACCAAGAATCTTCATAAAAAAAAAAAAATGTTTCTTCGAGCAAATAAACCAAGTAGAAGGTCCTCTTTAACGTGGTGTAGTTGTTGGAACAAACAAACCATCCGTTTCATCAATCGCAAACCCTAGCTAAGTTGTGAAGTTGAAGGGAAAAGGTAAGGTTTAATCTCTTTTTGCATATGTTATGGATGATTTGTGTATGTTGTAGTACGTGAAAATGGATGAAGCTCATGAAAAAATTGCATGTGAAGTGAGGCAGTGTGGGTGATGGTAGCCGTGTAGGTGTGTGTGTGGTGTAGGAGTGATAAATTAATTTTATTTGGCATGTTTGGTTATTGTAGTATGTTGAAATGAATGAAACTCATGAATTTGTTTTGGAGTGGTGGTGGCCGAATATAGCCTTACATGTATGACAAGGAATGAATTAATTTTCTTAGAGTTTTGGTTATTGTGTTATGTGGATTCTATGTTGGAAATGAGAGTTTAATGATTCAAGTTGACGTTGTAATTGTTGCGGGCTGATTTGGAAGTTAATGTGCCTTTATTGTAATTTTTGTATTTATGGACATGATGTTGTTAAAGTGTGGATTATGGGTGTAATTCATGAATTTGGGAGGAAGGAATATAGTTGTGTTGTTCTCGGGTTTGGGACAGCTTCCGGGTAAATTGGAGCATTTGTTGGATTGTTGGAAATATTGTGTGAAATGTTTAAAGAGTTCTCGAATATTGTTTGAATGGTTTCGGATTGGAAATTGAATATGTGAGCATTAGTGTTAGTTTGATTGTATATTTGTTTGTATGTATGTAATTGTAATGAACAATTGGAAAGTTGTTGGAATATGTGGAGAAGAATTATTAATGTTCGAATGCGTTTCGAATTGATTGTTGATGTTATTGGAATGGTTGTTGGTGTTGTTGTTGTTGATTTGGCTGAGTTGAATTCTCGGGGTTGTTGTAATTACAGGGGAAATGCTGCCCAAATTTTCGTAGAATTAAGTGTTAGTTTGGAAATGAATTCCTAAGTATCTATAGCTAATGTTTGGCATATTATGACGTATTTGTAGATCTTAGGGAGCCCGAAGTTTGAGTTTGGATTGACTTTGAGAGCGGACGAGGTATGTGAAGCGTATCCTTCTTTCCTTTTGGCATGTCCTAGACGCAAGTAAGTTATGATATGTTATGAGCCTCGGAAGTAATTCTATTCTTAAAGTTCGAGCATGCTTATGATTCTTATGTGCTTCTTAATGTTGGCATCCTTATATGGCCAAGCTATGGTTTATATGCCTTTGTATGATTGGTTTCAAATGTTGCATAAAAAGTTTTGTTTTCAAAAGAGTTTTGTAACTACGAACGTCCGTAACTTTCACAGACGGAACCGGATGGCTTTGATATGCTCGTAAATGATTCTATAACGTATGATGACTATGTTTTCCATAGGCGGGCCCAACTTGGGTCGACACCCGTCCGTGGGTCCCGCGACTTTCCTTTATGTACTTCTGACGACTTTTGAAAAAAAATATGATATGACTATTGTCCCGATTTCAAGTACGATCAGTTTACTTACCTTTTGAGTTTGTGATAATGATTTTATGCATATGATTGTGGTACATAACTATGATTTACGAAGTTCGGTTTGATATGTTCAGTGGTATTCGGAAGAAAATCTGATTTGACTATTGTCTTGGTTTTGAAATAATAGTTCGCTTCGACTATTCCATTGAGTCTGTAATGACGACTATGTTCTTGATCTCCATAAGCTATGTCATATGATTTTGACACGTACCTACAATTTCTAAAGTGCTACTTGATATGTTCTCGAGTGATTTTCGGAAGGAACTTGACTTGACTATTGTTTAGCTTTTAAATGAGATTTCGTTTGATTATTTTGTTGAGTCTGGGATGATGATTTGTGCATATGGTTTCTCACTACTCTGCTCGTGCGAGCTGTTATTATCTCTTTCGCTGCGTCCCGGGCCAGGGCATGTATTCATGCACGATTCTACAGTATGATTCACCGCGCCCCTCACTAGAGGGCCGGGGCATGTTATATGATATGATTATGATATGATGATATGGGGAGGTGGCCAGGATGGCATATGATGACTTCATTCACCGCGTCCCTCACTAAAGGGCCGGGGCACGTTATATGTACATGATATGATGATTTTATTTACCGCGCCCCTCACTAGAGGGCCGGGGCACGTTATATGAATATATGATATGATAATTTTACTTACCGCGTCCTTCACTAAAGGGCGGGGCACGTTATATGAATATATGATATGATAATTTTACTTACCGCGTCCTTCACTAAAGGGCCGGGGCACGTTATATGTATATGCATCTGATGGCTTTTATGTGCATCTGATGGTTTTACTTACCGCGTCCCTCACTAGAGGACCGGGGCACGTTATATCTATGCATATGTACGAGATGATTTTCTAACTTTGTTTCCCAGTCCCATGATGAGCTGAATATGAAATTGATACGTACGATTTATGTTTCAAAGGCAAGCATTATGATTTCTGGTTATTGTATTACTTTTCTGTCCTCCTCGTTTCAGTACGATTCTGTTTACGATATTCCATGCTTTACATGCTCAGTACATATTCCGTACTGACCCCCTTTCTTCGGGGGCTGCGTTTCATGCCGCGCAGGTACCCACAGATGAGTAGATGATGTTAGCACAAGATGTTCCAATTTGGATTGGCGAGCTCCATTTCCTCGGAGTGCGGCCGAGTCGAGTGCTTTTGTATGGTATCTGAAGTTATGGTAGAGACTTTGCAGACAGTGTCGTGTGTATGAGATGTCAATTTTATAAGCGGCTATGTAAGCCGATGTATCAATACACATATTGTTACAGATTTGATATGATTATAGATTTCATACGGTACAGGTTTTATTCGATTTGATAAGATGAAAGGCATGTTTGTTTTTGGGGTTGTCTGCAAAGTCGGGTCCGGTAGAGTCCTGTTTATGGTGTGAAGCGCGCCACATTTATAAACAGGAGGCTACGGGGCATCTAGGTTGGTCACTCTTCTTTCACATCTGAGATCGTGCCATAAAGCCAAGTCATAGGGAATGAGACTTCTGATACTAACCTTTGATTTCAGCAGAAGAATGGCAGCGACAGAAGAAGGTGACTAGCGATATTGGGAGTTACTAAGCACGCAGGTAAGCAACGGTATGAAAGGTATATGTCGAATACGGTATTAAAGTACGATTGAAATACAAGTTGAGATCAAAAAGGGAAAGTAAACAAGAAAGTGTGACAGGTGCCGATTGAGTTTGGCATACAAGGTATGTTTATTATTTTTGTACCGTCGATGATGTTGGGAACCACGAGGCCGTGATATGATGCGATATGTATATATATGTTGGCCCTGTGAGGCATTGTTGGTATTTCCTGTGTACAGGTTTTGAGATAGTAACAGTTACAGAGGAAACTCTGCCGAAATTTTCCCAGAAATAAAGTGAAAATGAGATATAGATTTGTAATATGTCTTGGAAGGTCGTGCCAATAGTAATGAAAAAAAAATTGATTGACTAAGCTACGAGTACGGCCGACACCGAGAAAGAAGCTAATTATTGAATCGGGGATAATAATAATTATAAGGTCGATGTTGATATGGTACGGAGAAATTGAAAAGGGCTTATGACACTAAGGGATGATTTAGAGAAGACTGGCAAATCTTAACAGAGAGTTATTTAAGGTACCGATTGAATTGATAAGCAGGGACGAACGATGACGAGCTTATAGTAAAAGAGGTAATAGTATGATTAAGGCGAGAGTACGGAGGAGAAGAATTGCGATGAATATGAACGTATTGATAAGACAGTTTGTGTAACATTAAAGATAAAGTGGATCAAAAAAAGCTAGGGGTTAAGAAGTGTTATATTATAGGATTGATTATGAATAAGGTATAATGTAGACGTAATAAGGTTTGTTATGAAAATAAGTAAAGCCTAGTGAGAAAGTGGCCAAAGCTATGATGTGATCTATGTAGCTAGAATATAAAGGCAAGTATGAAACGGAAAAGCAAGCTATAGAACGAATAAGGAAGGTTTATCAAGTTCGGTAAGGGAAGTTTGGAATAAGGGTTATGTAATAACAGAAATGATAGAGAGCATAAGAAGAGAAAGGGGAATTGGGAGAAGGAAATAAGAAGAAAGCGAGGTAACAATGTAGTAATAGCTCATGACATGTGTAGCTAAGGATACGAGTACTATAAGTGACGGGACTGTGAAAGACTCGGTTATAGAAAAGATGAAGAACGAGGTAAAATGAGAACGTTTCGGAATCTGTTAAGACTTAAATTTACTCCAGATTATGTGACGAAGGTCATGCGATGAGGTGGACGCGATCATATCGGCATTAAAGCATCTTATATCATCGGAGTTCCAAGGTTAAGCGTCTTTGGAGCGAGAGAAATATTGGGATGGGTGACCCCCCTGGGAAGTTTTCTGAAAATCTCACAAATTCAGACAAAAGAGGCGAATGAGAAGCTAGGGTAATCC
Source organism: Lycium ferocissimum (assembly GCF_029784015.1). NCBI lineage: Eukaryota > Viridiplantae > Streptophyta > Magnoliopsida > Solanales > Solanaceae > Lycium > Lycium ferocissimum. The sequence goes on from NC_081353.1 coordinate 12,261,838, forward strand.
AAATGAAGTTATAGTGTGAGGAGTGGGTCAGAACCTTAAGTCGTCACGTAGAACGAGGCAGATTAGACCGGTAAAGAGGAAGGAGATGTATCACGATTTTGGAATTGGGGTGAGTTCGAACAGTGTTTGGAAATATTTTGTAAGTGAGACGATAGCGACTACATTTACGCGTATGTGTGTAATGTCTCATTTTTGGTTTTATTAGCGAGATATGTGTATTCCGCAACCAACGTGGTCGTACGGGGAAGACATTAATTGGACGATACGAAGCTCGGGTGAGCAACAGTGTATAGATGGCACAAATACTATAAGGCAAGCTGATGTTGTGGTTATTACAGGTCAAGTTTGGGTAGTTCGAATGCAATGATATGTGGAAAAGGGAAGAAAGTGAGTAGATGGAAGATCAGGGAGTCAGAACGTCGGGATCAAAGTACCGCTTACTTGGAATGGGAAATGCGGACATAAGGTAAATATAATCGGGTAATGATATAAGCACACCCCTAAAGGGGGGAAGCGGATGCGAGAAATGCAAGTGCAAGATGTAAGGATTGCAACATAATGTGTGGCCGGAAGGTTGAGAGCAAGATCTGAGCAAAGGGACGACAGAAGAGTTCGAATTAAAGAAAAAAAATATGGTCGGGAAACAAGACTGTATGTATAGTAAAGAAACCCCCCCCCCCCCCCGAGATCCTTAAGACCCTATGCGACTAGTTGAACATTCGAGGACGAATGTTCTAAAGGGGGGAAGGATGTTATATCCCGTATTTTGCACGTTGGAATATTTTAAGTTGGTTGCGACAAGTTAGGGACAAAACCATTCCGGGATACGAAGTCGAGACTTTTGACCTTTGATTTTGTCTTGAGACATAATTTGTTCATGAATTTGTTGGCATGGACCATTTAGGAAAATTTGGGACTAAAAGTGAAATATTTGAAAGTTGGAAATTCATGAAAATTGGCCATGTTGGCCATGTGGCTTGGAAATAGTCCCCCGCATTTTGTGGCCAAATTAAATTGGTCCAACACATGTGTGGGCCAAGGTACACTTGTATAATTCATATAAGGCTCAAAAGATGACCAAGTCAATCATTCTCATCATCTTCCAACACTTAGAAATTTCAAGAACCTTTGAGGAAAAAGAAAAGGGCCATTCGGCCAAGGGAGGAGGAAATTGAAGACCAAGAATCTTCATAAAAAAAAAATGTTTCTTCGAGCAAATAAACCAAGTAGAAGGTCCTCTTTAACCTGGTGTAGTTGTTGGAACAAACAAACCATCCGTTTCATCAATCGCAAACCCTAGCTAAGTTGTGAAGTTGAAGGGAAAAGGTAAGGTTTAATCTCTTTTTGCATATGTTATGGATGATTTGTGTATGTTGTAGTATGTGAAAATGGATGAAGCTCATGAAAAAATTGCATGTGAAGTGAGGCAGTGTGGGTGATGGTAGCCGTGTAGGTGTGTGTGTGGTGTAGGAGTGATAAATTAATTTTATTTGGCATGTTTGGTTATTGTAGTATGTTGAAATGAATGAAACTCATGAATTTGTTTTGGAGTGGTGGTGGCCGAATATAGCCTTACATGTATGACAAGGAATGAATTAATTTTACGAGAGTTTTGGTTATTGTGTTATGTGGATTCTATGTTGGAAATGAGAGTTTAATGATTCAAGTTGACGTTGTAATTGTTGCGGGCTGATTTGGAAGTTAATGTGCCTTTATTGTAATTTTTGTATTTATGGACATGATGTTGTTAAAGTGTGGATTATGGGTGTAATTCATGAATTTGGGAGGAAGGAATATAGTTGTGTTGTTCTCGGGTTTGGGACAGCTTCCGGGTAAATTGGAGCATTTGTTGGATTGTTGGAAATATTGTGTGAATTGTTTAAAGAGTTCTTGAATATTGTTTGAATGGTTTCGGATTGGAAATTGAATATGTGAGCATTAGTGTTAGTTTGATTGTATATTGGTTTGTATGTATGTAATTGTAATGAACAATTGGAAAGTTGTTGGAATATGTGGAGAAGAATTATTAATGTTCGAATGCGTTTCGAATTGATTGTTGATGTTATTGGAATGGTTGTTGGTGTTGTTGTTGTTGATTTGGCCAGGTTGAATTCTCGGGGTTGTTGTAATTACAGGGGAAATGCTGCCCAAATTTTCGTAGAATTAAGTGTTAGTTTGGAAATGAATTCCTAAGTATCTATAGCTAATGTTTGGCATATTATGACGTATTTGTAGATCTTAGGGAGCCCGAAGTTTGAGTTTGGATTGACTTTGAGAGCGGACGAGGTATGTGAAGCGTATCCTTCTTTCCTTTTGGCATGTCTAGACGTAAGTAAGTTATGATATGTTATGAGCCTCGGAAGTAATTCTATTCTTAAAGTTCGAGCATGCTTATGATTCTTATGTGCTTCTTAATGTTGGCATCCTTATATGGCCAAGCTATGGTTTATATGCCTTTTTATGATTGGTTTCAAATGTTGCATAAAAAGTTTTGTTTTCAAAAGAGTTTTGTAACTACGAACGTCCGTAACTTTCACAGACGGAACCGGATGGCTTTGATATGCTCGTAAATGATTCTATAACGTATGATGACTATGTTTTCCATAGGCGGGCCCAACTTGGGTCCACACCCGTCCGTGGGTCCCGCGACTTTCCTTTATGTACTTCTGACGACTTTTGAAAAAAAATATGATATGACTATTGTCCCGATTTCAAGTACGATCAGTTTACTTACCTTTTGAGTTTGTGATAATAATTTTATGCATATGATTGTGGTACATAACTATGATTTCTGAAGTTCGGTTTGATATGTTCCCGAGTGGTATTCGGAAGAAAATCTGATTTGACTATTGTCTTGGTTTTGAAATAATAGTTCGCTTCGACTATTCCATTGAGTCTGTAATGACGACTATGTTTTTGATCTCCATAAGCTATGTCATATGATTTTGACACGTACCTACAATTTCTAAAGTGCTACTTGATATGTCCTCGAGTGATTTTCGGAAGGAACTTGACTTGACTATTGTTTAGCTTTTAAATGAGATTTCGTTTGATTATTTTGTTGAGTCTGGGATGATGATTTGTGCATATGGTTTCTCTTACTACGCTCGTGCGGCCGTTATTATCTCTTTCGCCGCGTCCGGGCCGGGCATGTATTCGTACACGATTCTACAGTATGATTCACCGCGCCCCTCATTAGAGGGCCGGGGCATGTTATATGATATGATTATGATATGATGATATGGGGAGGTGGCCAGGATGGCATATGATGACTTCATTCACCGCGTCCCTCACTAAAGGGCGGGGGCACGTTATATGTACATGATATGATGATTTTACTTACCGCGTCCCTCACTAAAGGGCCGGGGCACGTTATATGAATATATGATATGATAATTTTACTTACCGTGTCCTTCACTAAAGGGCCGGGGCACGTTATGTGAATATATGATATGATAATTTTACTTACCGCGTCCTTCACTAAAGGGCCGGGGCACGTTATATGTATATGCATCTGATGGCTTTTATGTGCATCGATGGTTTTACTTACCGCGTCCCTCACTAGAGGACGGGGCACGTTATATCTATGCATATGTACGAGATGATTTTCGACTTTGTTTCCCTACCCCATGATAGCTGAATATGAAATTGATACGTACGATTTATGTTTCAAAGGCAAGCGTTATGATTTACGGGTTATTGTATTACTTTTTTCTGTCCTCCTCGTTTCGCACGATTCCGTTTACGATATTCCATGCTTTACATGCTCGGCACATATTCCTTGACCCCTTTTCTTCGGAAGGCCGCGATTCATGCCGCGCGGTACCCACAGATGAGTAGGTGATGTTAGCGAGAAGATGTTCCGAAATCGGATTGGCGAGCTCCATTTCCTCGGTGCGGCCGAGTCAGAGTGCTTTTGTATGGTATCTGAAGTTATGGTAGAGACTTTGTAGACAGTGTCGTGTGTATGAGATGTCAGTTTTATAAGTGGCTATGTAAGCCGATGTATCAATATGCATATTGTTACAGATTTGATATGATTATAGATTTCATACGGTACAGGTTTTATTCGATTTGATAAGATGAAAGGCATGTTTGTTTTCGGGAAAAAAAAAATTTCATTATGTACTTGTGCCATGTTTTACGGGCCCAATATGATTATGAGTATGATGAGAGTCAGCGGGTTCACTCGGCCCTAAGTAAGGGTCGAGTGCCCATCATGCCCTATCGGAAATTAGGGTGTGACAGAACTGCTCTGATACCACTTTTATCACGACCCAACCCCGTAGGCCGTGACTAGTGCCCGAACTGGATACTCGTATACACACCTGTTAGCTATAATCAGTCCACAACTAGCATGATAAGGAACTCATATACAAACAGGCAAGACGTCGTCTCTAAACTGCCGCATATATAAATATCAAGACGGCCTGTCTCCTGTGGAGTCACAACTATCAACAGATAACATCGTACATAAGCCGACAAGGCTATCATAACATGTGGGAACATCCCGACTATATATATATATACGCAAGCCGACAAGGCTGTCACTATGTACAACATCCCAAGTCATAAAGATATACGCAAGCCGACAAGGCTGCCACTACGAATGGGAACGTCTCAAAACATAAGTCATACAGACACAACTGAACTGTAACTATATACAACCCACACATATGTCCACAGACCTCTAAGAGTAACAACAGTATCATATGATGGGATAGGGCCCCGCCGTACCCCTGGACAGACACATATATACAACAAAAAGGATCTGTACCAAAAAGCTAGGCTCCGGAACAAGGGAGCACTCCAAGATAGCTGAATAGATATCCTAAGCTGGCGGATCACCAAAACGAGCGTCTGTACCTGCGGGCATGAAACGCAGCTGTTATATCCCGTATTTTGTACGTTGGGATATTCCGAGCCAGTTGTGAGAAGTTAAGGACAAGACAATTTCGGAATACGAGGTTGAGACTTTTGACCTCCGATTTTGTCTTAATGCCCAAGTTGCTTATAATTTTATTGGTATGGAATATTAAGGGAGAGTAAGTATTAAGGAGTTAAAAAAATATTTCATTAAAAATGGCCATATGGCCGTGTGGGGTGAGTGGGCCCCACCCATGGCTTGGCCAATTTTGATTGAGTCAATCCATGAGGGGGGGGGGGGGCATGTGTCCACCTTGTATGGGTTATATATATAGACAAGTGATGACCAAGCAAGACAATTAGTCATCATTTCAAACTCAAGAAACTTGGAGAAGAAGATGGAGAACCATTCGGCCATGGCCTAGCCGAATATGGTGCCATAAATATTGATCAAAAAAATAATTTTCTTCTAGCATTTCAACCAATTGGAAGGTCCTTATTAACGTGGAGTACTTGTTGGAGCAAGCAAAGCATCCATCTTTGCAAATTACAAACCCTAGCCAAGTTGAGAGTTTAGTGGAAAAGGTAAGGTTTAATCTTCTTTTACATGTATCGTGGATGGTTGTACGTGTTGTTGTGTGTAAAAATGGATGAAATCCATGAAATTATGTGTGTGGGTATTGTAGCCGTGTGTGGGCTGTTTGGTGTAGAAGGAATGAATTAAATTTACTTAGTATTTTTGGTTGTTGTTGTTGTGGATTCTAGGATGAAAATGAGGGTTTGAGGGTTCAAGTGGAAGTTGTAATCGTTGTGGGATGTTTTAGAAGCTAATGTGATTTTAATGTAGTTTCTTGTATTTATGAAAATGATGTTGTTAACGTGTGGATGGTTGGTATAGTTCATGAATTTGGAAGAAAGAAATGTGTTGTTATTGTTCTTGTTGAGTTTGGGAGGTTTCGGGTGGTGTTGTATATTGGTTGGGCTGTTTTGAATATTGTGCGGATTGTTTGAAGTGTCCTCGAGTCTTGATTGAATGTTCTCGGGTTAGTACTTGAACGTGCGGTTATTGGTATTGGCTTGATTGTATGTGGTTGATTTGAATATAAGTGGAATGTTGTCGAATTGTGTAGAAAGAAGTTACTAATGTTAGAATACGTTTTGAATTAATTGTTGATGTTGCTAGTATGGTTGTTGGTATGTTGTTGATGATTTGGCCAAGTTGAATTCTCGGGGTTTGTTGAGTTTATAAAGGAAATGCAATTTACGTAGAATGAAGTGCTAGCTTAGGATTGGATTCCTAAGTAACTATAGCTAATGTTTAGTACCTAATGATGTTGTTGTAGATCTTGGGAAGCCCGAGACTTAAGTTCGGATTAACTTAGGAAGCGGACGAGGTATGTAAAGCTTATCCTTTCTTTCTTTTGGCATGTCTAAGAAGTAAGTAAGATACAATACGAGCCTCGGGGTAGTAAGATACAATACGAGCCTCGGGGTAACTCTATTCACAAGATCCGAGCATGTCTATGATTCTTATTCACTTCTTAATACTCGCAGTCTTTATATAATCGAGCTATTGCCCTCGAGTCTTTTATATGTTTGGATAGTAAATGTTGTATAAAGAGTTCCTGCTCCCAAAGGATTCCATGTTGAATAATGTCCCTAACTTTCATAAATGGGCTCGGATCGCTTTGACACGTTCGTAGAGGGTCCTATAACGAATAATGTTCGTAACTTTCACAAGCGGGCTCGGATTGGTTTGAAACATGTCTATGATCTCCGAGACCTTCCTTATGTGGTCCTAATGACATTTTGAAAGAACTTAACATGACTATCGTCTTAACCCTCGAGCGTTGATTACTTACTTACCTATCGAGTCACAAAACATGATTTATATGCATATGATTACTCATTACTACGTTTGTGCATTTTGTTATTACATCTTTCACCGAGTCCCTCATTAGGGGGCCGGGACACGTTATATGTGATACGAAGTATCTCTGTGATACGAAGTATGCTGTGTGCTGGAGTATGATGTGTTACGGAGTATGCTGTGTTCTGGAGTATGATGTGTTACGGAGTATGCTGTGTTCTGGAGTATGATGTGTTACGGAGTATGCTGTGTTCTGGAGTATGATGTGTTATGGCGCCAATGACGGGGTGGCGACCATGTTCACCGAGCCCTATAATGGGCCGGATATGTTTTCTACTATTAATGTGCATGATTTGTATTTCAAGAGTAAGCATTTTGGCATTCTGGTTATTATACTTGTTTTCTGTACTTCTTATGCATAATTGTGTTTCAAAAGCAAGCATTTTGGTATTCTGGTCTATGTACTTGTTCACTGTACTTCTCATTTCGGATATCTTCCTGATCACTGTATTTCATGCTTTACATGCTCAGTACATATTCCGTACTGACCCCCTTTCTTCGGGGGCTGCGTTTCATGCCCGCAGGTACAGACGATCGTTTTGGTGATCCGCCGCCCGTAGGATATCTATTCTGCTACTTTGGAGCGCTCCCTTGTTCCGGAGCCTATATTTTGGTACAGACACTTTCATTGTATATGCATATGTCTATTCAGGGGTACGGCGGGGCCCTGTCCCGTCATATGATTCTGTTGTTACTCTTAGAGGTCTGTAGACACAGGTGTGGGTTGCGAATAGTTGGCGTTGGTTATGTCTGTGCGATTTATGTTTTGGGCGTCCCCGCCCGCAGTAGCAGCCTTGTCGGCTGCGTGTATATATATATATATATATATATATATATATTTTTTTTTTTTCTTGAGATGTTGTGGCTATTGTGGTAGCCTTGTCGGCTTATATGCGATATGTATATATATGTTTATATACGACGAGCTTTGAGACGACGATCGACATAAGGTGTATGTGTATAAGTTGTTTGTATGCCGATTATGGTTAATAGGTGTGTACGAGTGTCCGGCTCGGGCACTCAGTCATGGCCCACGGGGTTGGGTCATGACAAAAGTGCATCGAGCGGTTCGTCCTCGGAGTGTCTACAGACCGTGTCTCGTAGAGTCTTGTTTATCGGTGTGTTGTGCACCACATCTATAAACAGGAAGCTACAGGACATTTAAGATGTCATATTTCCTTCTTGCTCTAGATCGTGCAATAGAGCTGTATTGTCAGGATCATTCCTCCCTAACGGACTGTTATGTTTACAGCGATGCCTCAAGAAAGAGAGCCGGTAAAGGGTAAAGCGGTAGCGTGGAGAGATCGATTCGGAGGGTTACTAGGGCTCGTGCTCGGCGGTGCACCGAGGTTGTGCTCCGTCCGGCGTATTTACGCACACCGCCACTGCCCGGAGGGCAAAGCGGCGGCGGTGTGGACCGGGGCGGCTCCCGCGGCCCGAGGTCCCGTTACAAGGCAAACCTCGGCTCCTCGGCGTGGGCGGAGGATAGGGCTATGAGAGATGCGGTCCAGTTGCTGACCAGATTAGTAGCAGAGTAAGCTCGCAGGCACGGATTAGGAGGTGACCATGCAGACCGACGTGATAGTTTGAGGGCCCGTTATTTTTTGACTTGTAATCCCCCAGAGTTCTACGGGTCATAGCCCGGAGAGGATCCCCAGGAGTTTATTCGACAGATGCAGCGCACGCTGAGGATAATTAAGGCTTCTGAGACTGAGTCCGTCGAGTTGGCTTCATATCGGTTGCGTGATGTAGTTGTTAATTGGTATGAGTCCTGGGAGTTGTCTAGGGGAGAGGATGCTCCTCCAGTGGTGTGGGATGAGTTTACAGAGGCCTTTCTTGGCCACTTTCTACCTCCAGAGATGCGGCGAGCTAGGATTGATAGATTCCTACAGTTGAGACAGAGGGGCAGGAGCGTCCGAGAGTATAGTCTAGAGTTTGATTCATTGGCTAGATATGCGCCCACTATTGTAGCGGATATGGCGGATAGGGTGCATCATTATGTGAGGGGGTTAGATCGTTATTTGGTCGATAGCTGTATGATCATGGCTTCCCAGCCCGGTATGGATATTGCTCGGGTGCAGGCGTATGCACAGGGGATGGAGGATCGACATAGAGGGCGTCAGCCCGACAGAGATCATGACAGGAGCCAGCCCAAGAGAGCTAGATCGGCTGGTTATTTTGGGGAGTTTCGAGGCAGGCAGCCTCAGCAGCAGCATAGTAGATATCCTTCTCAGCCAGCACGGAGTACACCCCCACAGTTCACGGGTAGGAGATCCGATAGTACAGGGTACTCAGGAGCAGGTCAGAGCTCCAGAGCTTCGGGTTCGCAGGTGGACAGAGGTTCCGTCAGTCGAGGCCACCCATGCCTTGGTGTTCTCATTGTGGGAGGCATCATTCGGGGAGTGTTATCGTGCTACGGGTGCTTGTTTTTCTTGTGGCCGTCAAGGCCATGTTATGAGAGAGTGTCCGTTCGGGGGGTCCAGTGGTGCGGCTCGGCTCGGGTCGGTTGCTGGTTTATCTTCTTTCGTAGCTATGCGCCCTACGGAGCGGGGTTTTCAGGTACCAGCAGGCCGTGGGAGAGGTCGTGGCGGAGCTTCCAGTTCTAGCGGTCCTTCGAACCGCATATATGCTTTGACTAGCCGACAGGATCAGGAGGCGTCACCAGATATGGTTACAGGTATAATATCGATTTTCTCTAGAGATGTATGTGCATTAATAGACTCAGGCTCTACTTTATCGTATATTTCTCCCCTTGTCGCTAGTAAAATTGGGATAAGATGGTGGGTAGACGATGACGAGGGGTACACTTCACCTTATAGCCCACCAGATCAGTCTAGAGACCGATTAGCTACAGGTATATGAGTCCTTATTGGAGTTTTCTATGTATGTGCATTTGCTATAAGGTTATTATTTAATAGTGGCGCGCGGAAACCCAAAGAGGCTGATAACCGAGTATTTACAAGTAACGGTGATTAAGGTGTGTTCGCTACCATTGGAAATCTGAAAGTCTAAGATGAAAGGTGAATATTGAAGGTTAAAAAGGCTAAAATAGTAATCGTGGAGTCAGAAGAACAAGAGCCCCTTTCTAATTCGGAGGGAGGTGTGTTATAAGAACGTTTTGGAATCTGTTAAGACTTCAATTTACTCCAGATTATGTGATGAAGGTCATGCGGTGAAGTGGACGCTATCATACTAGCATTTAAGCATCGTATTCCATCAGAGCTCCAAGGTTAAGCGTGCTGGAGTGAGAGAAATTTTAGGATGGGTGACCCCCTGGGAAGTGTTCTAAAAGTCCTACAAATTCAGACATAAGAAGCAAATGAGCAGCTAGAGTAGCCTAAGGGAAATTAGAGTTTGTGGAGTAGGCAGAAACCTAAAGAGTTTGCGTAGGACGGGGCGGATTAGGCCGGTGAAGAGAAAGAAGGTACATCACAGCTCTAGGATTAGGGTAAGCTCGAGTAGCGTTTGGAAATATTTTGTAAGCGAGATGCTAGTAATTATATATATATAGGTGTTATATCCCGTAATTTGTACGTTGGGGTATTCCGAGCTAGTTGTGATAAGTTAAGGACAAGACTATTTTGGAATACGAGGTAGAGACTTTTAACCTCCGGTTTTGTTTCAAGGCACAAGTTGCTTATGATTTTATTGGTATAGAATATTAAGAAAGATTAGGGGTTAAAAGTGAATTATGGAAAGTTAATTATTTCATGAACGAAGCCACAACTTGGCCGTGTGGAGTGAGTGGCTCCCACCCATGGCTTGGCTAATTTTGATTGATCCAAGCGGCATGGTACACTTGGATGAATTATATATGTGGACATTAGATGACTAGCAAGACTAATTCATCATTTTACAACTCTAGAAACTTGGAGAAACATGGAGGAAAAGAGAAGACCATATTCGGCCATGGCTGGCCGAATTTGATGCCTTCAAATTGATCAAAAAAAAATATTTTCTTCTAGCTTTTCAACTCATTGGAAGGTCCTTATTAACGTGGAGTGGTTGTTGGAGCAAGCAAACCATTCATTCTTGCAAGGCACAACCCTAGCCAAGTTGAAGAACTAAGTGGAAAAGGTAAGGTTCAATCTCCTTTTACATGTGTTATGGATGATTTGTGCATGTTGTAGTGTGTAGAAATGAATGAAATTCATGGAACCATGGGTGTTGGTGCTTGGCCGAATATGGGCTGTTTTTGTGTAGAAGGAATGAACAAATTTTACTTAGTATTTTTGGTTGTTGTTGTTGTAGATTCTATGATGAAAATGAAGATTTGATGGTTCAAATTGAAGTTGTAATCGTTGTGGGCTGTTTTGGAAGCTAACGTGATTTTGATATAATTTCTTGTTTTTATGAGAATGATGTTATTAACGTGTGGATTGTTGGTATAATTTATGAATTTGGAAGAAAGGAATGTGTTGTTGTTGTTTTTTTGAACTTGGAAGGTTTCGGGTTGCATTGTATATAGGATGGGCTGTTTTGAATATTGTGTGGATTGTCCGAAGTGTTCTTGAGTCTTGTTGAATGTTCTCGGGTTAGTACTTGAACGTGTGGACATTGGTGTTGGCTTGATTGTATGAGGTTGATTTGAATATAAGTGAAATGCTGCCGAATTATGTGGGAAGGAGTTACTTATGTTAGAATACGTTTTGAATTAATTATTGATGTTGCTAATATGGTTGTTGGTATTGTCGTTGATGATTTGGCCGAGTTAGATTCTCGGGGTTTGTTGAATTTATAGGGGAAATGCTGCCCAAATTTCTGTAAATAAAGTGATAGCTTGGGATTGAATTCCTAAGTACCTATGACTAATGGTTAGTATCTAACGACGTTGTTGTAGATCTTGAGAAGCCGAGACTTAAGTTCGGATTAGCTTAGGAAGCAGACAAGGTATGTAAAGCTTATCCTTTCTTTCTTTCGGCATGTCATAGATGTAAGTATGATACGATACGAGCCTTGGGGTAACTCTACTCTTAAGATCCGAGCACGTCTACGATTCTTATTCACTTCTTAATATCCGCACTCTTAATGTAGTCGAGCTATTGCCCTCGAGTCTTTTGTATGTTTGGATAATGAATGTTGCATAAAGAGTTGTTATTTCTAAAGTGTTCTATAACGTATAATGTCCCTAACTTTCATATATGGTCTCGGATTGCTATGATATGTTCGTAGAGAATCCTATAATGAGTAATGCCCGTAACTTTCATAGGCGGACTCGGATTGGCTTGATACATGTTTATGATCCCTGAGACGTTATGTGACATGTTTCGTAATGATATTTCAAGAGTCCTAAGTGCGACTATCGTTTGATACTCGAGCGTTGATTTGCCTACTTATCTATCGAGTCTGAAATGATGATTTATATGCATATGGTTTCTCACTACTCTGCTCGTGCTAGCTGTTATTACTTCTTTCACTGCGTCCCGGGCCAGGGCATGTATTCATGCACAACTCCACTGCATTATTCACCGCGTCCCTCACTAGAGGGCCGGGGCACGTTATATGTATATGATGATATTCACCGCGTCCCTCACTAGAGGGCCGGGGCACGTTATATGATATGATGATACGGGGAGGCGGCCAGGATGGCATATGATGACTTCATTCACCGCGTCCCTCACTAGAGGGCCGGGGCACGTTATATGTACATGTATATGATGATTTTATTTACCGAGTCCCTCACTAGAGGGCCGGGACACGTTATGTATATGCATATGTACTACATGATATTGACACGCATGATTTATGTTTCAGAGGCAAGCCTTATGATTTTCTATACTCCTTATTTCAGTATGATCCTGTTTACTGTATCTCATGCTTTACATGCTCAGTACATATTCCGTAAGACCCCTTTCTTCGGGGGTTGCGTTTCATGCCACGCAGTGTATACGCATGAGCGAAGGATATTAGCGAGTAAGATGTTCCATTCGGATTGGCAAGCTCCATTTCCTTCCAGTGTCCGAGTCCAAGTATCTATGTTATGGTATCTTGAGTTATGTTAGAGACTTTGCAAACAGAGTCACGTGCATAACATGTCAGTTTTGTAAGCGGCTCTGTAAGCCGATGTATCATTATGCATTTTGTTATAGATTTCATATATTTACAGATTTTACTTGATTTGGGAAAGACGAAAAGCATGTTGTTCTTTGAAAAACTTTCATTATGCACTCATTTCATGATCTAAGATTACCGTATGAGTATGAGTATCACGTGAGTCAAAGGGTTCGCTCTACGGAAATATGGTGGTCATGCCCATCATTAGTAATTATATATATATATATAGGTATGCATGTGACACCCCATACATGGCTATATCGTAAGGGTATGTGTATTCCGCACGACGTTGTGGCATATTAGAGGCATCTGCATGGTAGTAAGGTTAAAGTGACAAATGTTACAAGGCAACCGATGCTATTTCCACTACAGGATGAGCTTGGAAAGTTCTAATGCTATGATATTTGGAGAAGAAAGAAAGTGAGTAGATGGAAGGTAAGGATATCCAATGTCGGACAAGTGAAAAGTAAGTAACACAAGCGAGTTAAGCCTCCAAGAGAGACGACGGGCGGAAGAACAAGTAGTGGATGTGTATGAAGAGAAAGAGTATGATAAGCGAATGGTATTGAATAACTTAAGAGATATTATGAAGGTTAGCGGTGCTATACTGGATTAAAGGCCAAGATGTTTTCTATAGAGTTGTTCGCTAATGATATTGCAACTTGCAAGTAATAAGGAAGAGGGGACAGGAAATCCTCTATCGTAAGAAACGAGAAAGTCAAGAGTAACTAAAGGAAGGGAAAGAAATATGACAAAATAGGACGAGCGAGTTTCAGTATGAACGAGATATATAGAGCAGAACCGAGGACGGAAAGACCATGTCTAAGATTGAATATACTTTATACAAGTTGTACAAGAATAGTGACGCAACCTACAAGTATTGGTATGTTAAGAATGAGACTAAGTGAGTACTTGATAAGAAGAACAAAGATTTAGTAAGGACAATGCAGTTATGATATTCTGGGTAGCCAAGTCGAAGGATTGAGATTAAGAGATAAAAAGTAGAGGAACAGTTAAAGTCTTTTAAAGAAGTCGAGGAGTAATACATGAGGCCGAGGATTCCAGAATGTGGACTTCATTGCAGATTTACCTCGCATTCCATGGAAGTGTGATTCCACATGGGTTATTGTAGGTAGGCTGACAAAATCAGCCCATTTTTCTTCCTGTCAGGACTACTTATTCAACTAAGGACTATGCAAAGCTATATAGTAAGGAGATAGTAAGACCTCACGAGGTCCCCACATCTATTATAACCGACAGAGGTGCCCAGTTTACAGCTAACTTCTGGACATCATTTCAGGAAGGATTGGGGACCCAGGTGAGTCTTAGCACAACCGTTCCACCCCTCGGACGACGGACGGCCGAGCGTACTATTCCATACGCTAGAAGATATATTACGGGCTCACGTGTTCGATTTCGTAGCTGGGATGATCATTTGCCACTTATTGAGGTTGCTTATAATAATAGCTACCATTCTAGCATCCAGATGGCACCGTATGAGGCTGCGTGGCGAGTACGCAGTCATCGGATTGCCGGTTCAATGTTGGCGGGACTAAGTTAATTGGCCCTTATATGATTTCGGAAAGCGGTTGATAAAGTGAAACTCATTCGGAAACGGTTATTAGCGACTCGAGTCACGTAAATCATATGCGGATAATCGACGTCGACACTTAGAATTCCGTATGACGATTGGGTATTTCTTGAAAGTGTCGCCCATGAAGGGGTTATGAGATTTGGCGAGAAAGGAAAGCTAAGCCCGAGATACATCGGGCCTTATCGATTGTCGTAGGTAGGCCGGTTGCCTACGAGTTAGACCTACCAGTCGATTTGGGAGATGGCGCATCCAGTCTTCCACGTGTCAATGCTTCGCAAATGCATAGGTGATCCTTCTAGAGTATTTCTCATAGATGATATCCAGGTGACAGAGGATTTATCCTATGAGGAGCAGCCTATAGCTACACTAGATCGTCAGGTGAGAAGGCTGCGTACTAAGATGTGGCTTCCGTTAAAGTATTGTGTTGGAACAATAACAGGGAGGCGATGACACGGAAAGTGAAAAGGAGATGAGAAAAGTATCCCCACTTATTCCCTATGCCCACAGTAATCTAAACTCCTTAATTGGTTATGTTGATTGATGAATAAACTGTATGTGATAGCCATAAAAGAGACCCCCCCCCCCCCCCGAATTGCACATAAGGCCCTGTAAGACTAGTTTAACATTCGAGGACAAATGTTCTAAAGGGGGGAGGATGTTATACCCCGTATTTTGTACGTTGGGATATTCCGTGCTAGTTGTGATAAGTTAAGGACAAGAAAATTTCGGAATACGAGGTTGAGACTTTTAACCTTCGATTTTGTCTTAATGCCCAAGTTGCTTATAATTTTATTGGTATGGAATATTAAGAAAGATTAAGTATTAAGGATTTAAAAAAAATATTTCATGAAAAATGGCCATATGGCCGTGGGGAGTGAGTGGGCCCCATCCATGGCTTGGCCAATTTTGATTGAGTCAAGCCATGAGGGGGGGGGGGGGGCATGTGTCCACCTTGTATGGGTTATATATATAGACAAGTGATGACCAAGCAAGAAAATTAGTCATCATTTCAAACTCAAGAAACTTGGAGAAACTTGGAGAAAAAGATGGAGAACCATTCGGCCATGGCCTAGCCGAATATGGTGCCATAAATATTGATCAAAAAAATAATTTTCTTCTAGAATTTTAACAAATTGGAAGGTCCTTATTAACGTGGAGTACTTGTTGGAGCAAGCAAAACATCCATCTTTGCAAATTACAAACCCTAGCCAAGTTGAGAGTTAAGTGGAAAAGGTAAGGTTTAATCTTCTTTTACATGTATCGTGGATGGTTGTGCGTGTTGTTGTGTGCAAAAATGGATGAAATTCATGAAATTATGTGTGTGGGTGTTGTAGCCGTGTGTGGGCTGTTTTTTGTAGAAGGAATGAATTAAATTTACTTAGTTTTTTTTGGTTGCTATTGTTGTGGATTCTAGGATGAAAATAAAGGTTTGAGGGTTCAAGTGGAAGTTGTAATCGTTGTGGGCTGTTTTAGAAGCTAATGTGATTTTAATGTAGTTTCTTGTATTTATCAGGATGATGTTGTTAACGTGTGGATTGTTGGTATAGTTCATGAATTTGGAAGAAAAAAATGTGTTGTTATTGTTCTTGTTGAGTTTGGGAGGTTTCGGGTGGTGTTGTATATTGGTTGGGCTGTTTTGAATATTGTGCGGATTGTTTGAAGTGTTCTCGAGTCTTGATTGAATGATCTCGGGTTAGTACTTGAACGTGTGGTTATTGGTGTTGGCTTGATTGTATGTGGTTGATTTGAATACAAATGAAATGTTGTCGAATTGTAGAAAGGAGTTACTAATGTTAGAATACGTTTTGAATCAATTGTTGATGTTGCTAGTATGGTTGTTGGTATTGTTGTTGATGATTTGGCCGAGTTGAATTCTCGGGGTTTGTTGAGTTTATAAAGGAAATCCTGCCCGAATTTCGTAGATGAAGTGCTAGCTTAGGATTGGATTCCTAAGTAACTATAGCTAATGTTTAGTACCTAATGATTTTGTTGTAGATCTTGGGAAGCCCGAGACTTAAGCTCGGATTAGCTTAGAAACCGGACGAGGTATGTAAAGCTTACCCTTTCTTTCTTTTGGCATGTCTTAGAAGTAAGTAAAATACGATACGATTGGGGTAAATCTGTTCGTAAGATCCGAGCATGTCTATGATTCTTATTCACTTCTTGATACTCGCATTCTTAATATAATCGAGCTATTGCCCTCGAGTCTTTTATACGTTTGGATAGTATATGTTGCATAAAGAGTTCCTGCTCCCAAAGGATTCCATGTTGAATAATGTCCCTAACTTTCATAAATGGGCTCGGATCGCTTTGATACATTCGTAGAGGGTCCTATAACGAATTATGTCTGTAACTTTCACAAGCGAGCTCGGATTGGTTTAAAACATGTCTATGATCTCCGAGACCTTCCTTATATAGTCCTAATGACATTTTGAAAGAACTTAACGTGACTATCGTCTTAACCCTCGAGCGTTGATTACTTACTTACCTATCGAGTTGCAAATCATGATTTATATGCATATGATTACTCATTACTCTGTTTGTGCATTCTGTTATTACATCTTTCACCGAGTCCCTCATTAGAGGGCCGGGACACGTTATATGTGATACGAAGTATTCTGTGATACGAAGTATGCTGTGTTACGGAGTATGCTGTGTTCTGGAGTATGATGTGTTACGGAGTATGCTGTGTTCTGGAGTATGATGTGTTATGGCGCCAATGACGGGGTGGCGACCTTCCCGAGCCCTATAATAGGCCGGATATGTTTTCTACTATTAATATGCATGGTTTGTATTTCAAGAGTAAGCATTTTGGCATTCTGGTTATTATACTTGTTTTCTGTACTTCTTATGCATAATTGTGTTTCAAAAGCAAGCATTTTGGTATTCTGGTCTATGTACTTGTTCACTGTACTTCTCATTTCGGATATCTTCCTGATCACTGCATTTCATGCTTAGTACATATTAAAATCTTGACCCTCTTTCTTCGAGTCGGGCGTTTCATACCGGGTGCAGGTACAGACGATCGTGTTGGTGATCCGCCAGCGTAGGATATCTATTCTCGTTTGTCTTGGGGCGCTCCCTCATTTCGGAGCTTATATTGTGGTACAGACACTCTCATGGTATATATGTACGTCTGTTCAGGGGTACGGCGGGGCCCTGTCCCGTCATATGATTCCATTGTTACTCTTAGAGGTCTGTAGACACAGGTGTGGGTTGCGAATAGTTACTGTTCAGTTATGTCTGTGCGATTTATGTTTTGGGCGTCCCACATACATGATGGCGACCTTGTCGCGTGTATATATATGTTTTCTTGAGATGTTGTGTTTATTGTGATAGCCTTGCCGGCTTATATGCGATATGTATATATATGTTTATATGCGACAGTTTGAGACGACGACTGACCTGTGTATGTGTATAAGTTGTTTGCATGCTGATTATGGTTAATAGGTGTGTACGAGTGTCCAGCTCAGGCACTAGTCATGGCACACGGGGTTGGGTCGTGACAGAATCTTACCTCAAGAACTCAAGAACACTTCAATCCTAAGATTACATCACTACAAAGTATTCTCCAATGCTACTACCAAAGGAAGAATTAAGCTTCAACAACTATTGGGAAACATTCGGCACTTGATTCTCTCTTTTAATTCTTGATTTCACTTAGGGGTTGATTATTTATGTAGGAGAGGGTTTTTTAGAGCTAATATGATCATGAGGAAATGTTAGAATGAAGATAAAATGAACTGGGGTCGAAATAGATATAAAAAAGTGGCTGCCACCGCCCTGATATATGGCCCAATATATATATATATATATATATATATATATATATATATATATATATATATATTTGTAAATACGGCCCTCGAAATCGTACATTTTTGCACGGACCGCATATGGCACCGTACTTTTTGAATTTGTGATCTATCACTTGCATTAGAAAGAAATCTCTCTGAACTTGAATTACATAGGTTATGAATTCCATAAATCCTCATATGCTAGTAGATATACCTCCCTAAAGTTGGACCAAAAATCCTATCTAGAATTCTGCCAAATGTTTCTAAAGTTTTGACAAACTTAATTCCTTCGATTCGCTTGATCCCAGAACCTTTAGATACTTTCTTAACACTTGTTAAAAATCTTTCTTAACCTTATAAGGGTTCCGTGGCTTCTCTGGGCTTACATTAGTTTACTTATGACACAACCGACGTGAAAATTTGCGAGGTGTAACATCCTCCCCCCTTAGGAACATTCATCCTCGAATGTTGGGGCATATCGGGGTAACTTATGATCCTTGAGATTGTCGAGATCTTTAACGCATTACGCCTGGCTGGATCATGCTATTGTTCCATTCCTTTCATACAAGAACGCTAAATTACTTTTCAACGTTTGACCTTTCTTTCCTCCTTTATCTTTCAAATAGTTTCGTTTGTATCCTCGGTAACATATGTCGCACCCTAACAATGGTAGGGTATGACGGGCACCCGACTCTCATCATAGTCGAGCGAACCCTTAGACATTCGCACTATCAAAACTTGTCATTTCAAAAACTTTTAAAAACATGAAACTTTTCTAAATAGAAATCATTATCTTTATGACGATTATGAAAACTTTTAATCAAATAAGTACTTTAAACCAATTTAAATCATCTAAAATACATACTCTTTTAAAATCCACAAATGACTCAACTGACATCACTTTGTCGACATCTCGACAAATATACCACAGGACACTATCTACAGAAGCCTCTAAGAAGTAAACTGAACATTATGAGTTAGGACAGGGCCCTGAAATACCCATAATTATGCATATCTATACATGACTCAGCACAGCTCCAGAATGAGGTGGAACTTGCCAATCCCGCTCGACGTCCAAGCATTCTAGCTACACACTTAACCGCTAAACAATGCGGGGCCGGCGGGCATGAATGCAGCGTCCCAAGCAAAAGGACGTCAGTGCGGACAATGTACTGAGTATGTAAGGTGGTAACAAATCATAATCATAATTTGATTTAGGAGAGAAGAAATCACAATCTAACTCAATACGTGCCTTCATTTGAAGAAACAAAAATGTGCACACAAGTATCAAAACAATCTTTAAGTAAATAATGCAATCCAACACACATGTCGCTTGCGACATGTTAACAAAATGGTCCCTTCGGACAGCCGCTTCCGGCTAGTATCACAATAGTCCTTTCGGACGGCCGCTTCCGGCATAATAATGATGGCCCCTTCGGGTAGCCGCTTCCGGCTTAATATCACAATCATGTCAACACAAACTCAATCCACAAGTATCAATTTCAATTCATATCATAAGTCACTAATCAATTCATCACAATCCAGTTATTAGCCTTAGTCTTTCATATGAAGTTATCAAATTTATATCTCACTAGACTCAGGAGGACATACTTCCAGGTTTGAGGGTAGAATTGTTATGAAATTCTTCTCGCCTATATATTCTACTCAATTTCATCTTATTGCCTTACCCAAAGAATAAATGATCATGTCAATACATAGGGATGATACTATGGAATGTAGACATAAATCGTAAATGAAATGAAGTAGTAAAATCTCGCACCCCCTTCGGAGTGGTTTTGAAAATCAAACTTTGTGTTTTCTTTAGTATAAAACTCATTTCCTCGAAATCATTAGTAAAAAAATAACTCAACGTGGCACCTTATGGGTGTTCCCTTTGGAACAGAATAGGAGTACAATATCAATAAGGCATCACAAGAAACATTTAGACCTTACTCGTCCAAGAATGGAATCATATGGAGTACATATAGAACGAATAACAACAAGAATCATGCCAAAAGAAGAAAGGTTTGCCTTACATACCTTGTCGCTTATGTGATTAGCTTAACTTATGCTTCCAAACAATGGCCAATCCACAATCAAGGTAAAAGAAACCCCGTAGACAACTTGAAAAAGGTTCATATACTTCTCTAAGCTCATAATTAACTTCCGTAAATTCGGGCAGCATTTTCCCTGTAATCTTCGCTTCCCTCTAATTCCAATTCAATTTAACAACGCAATCAGCAACCAACAACAACAACAACTATCTCATATAAGCCTCTTTAAACTCAAAACATCAACTCCCAAAGATATACACCAAAACAGCCCAGTATACGCTTTGTATACGATATCTACATTCACTTTGTTCTCCCAAATTCAAGAACACGAACTTATCAACAAGATCAACAACAATATCAACAATCATTTTATATCAATATCCAACTAATTATATCCATTTAATCATACCAAAACAGCCCCCAAGTCATTGATATCCAAAAATTATAACCGAACTTTCAATCTCATTTTCTCTATTCTAACCCGTCAAATCTATCAATGATCATGGTAAGAACATCATTAACATCTTAAACATACCTTATATGAGCAGCCACCACGAAACCAACATCCCCCAAGTTTAACTTTTATCTTAAAACGACGATGACAACTCGTACTACACTTTATCCTTCACGAGCCTCGGGATTCGGGGCCTTGAACTTGATCGATTCTCCACTTTCTCTCTCCAACTCTCCTCTCTCCCTCTCTAAAAGTTTGTGGACTGCTTGATGTATAAATGAATGAATTTTTATGACTTTAGCCCTTATATATGGGTCTTGGGTCGGTTCCCACCGACCTTGAGTCGGGTTGGGCCGAGCCCACTGCCCAGCATTACCTTTCTATCTTAAAACATTCATAACTTTTTATCCCTATGTCACATGTAGGCCCACGACCTATGGTTGGAAATGTATTTCAATTATCTACAACTTTCATTTTTGGAGTTTTCCAAAATTCCCAAATAATAATGGGGTTATGGCCTCTCGAAGTCAAATCACCCGAAAACGTAACTTAAAAACATCTTTTTGGAGGGCTTACACTTGGATTTGGTTCAAGGGTCCTTCTTGAGTTGTATTTAAATTCACATATATTGTCCATATAACTTGTCATATGTCCTTTATAAAACCCCCATCATGTGGGCCCCACCTCAGCTTACGATTATGAGGGCTATATATCTTTTAACGTATCATTCCAAATATCATACTCATGCTGTCCTCATGCTAATACAGTAGAATTTCATCCTTTATACTTACTATTCGCTCCTTCTTGAGCTCACATTAAGCCATCTCGACCTTAGTAACGCGAAATTTTTTAGGGTGTAACATCCTTCCTTCTTAGAAACATTCGTCCTCGAATGTTAAATGAAGACTAATACTCGTATCCAATTCCAACACTTACTAATATCACATTACTCCCTTTCCTCAAACACATATAATCATGTTTCTTTCTCTTCCTTGTTTCATTCTTTACTCGTTAAAGCTTACTTTTTTTTTTATACTAACTCACCTCTCGAATGACTCCTTGCTTATCATTGCTTCCCCTCTTATGTCTCTTCTCATAATCTTATCACATTATTCGAATCATATTAATCTTAGTTCATCAACCTTACTTCTAATCCCCGAGAGAACTTAACTTAACCCTCGACTCACTTCTATATCCTCGAGTAATTTCAACCTAACTCTAAAACTCATTCTGAACCCATCTCATAACCCTCCTTTCGGCCGATTTACAACTATTATTAACCTTTCATTCTTCAGTTTACACTTGTGTATCGTACTGATCATAGCACACATATATTTGCTGATCACAATCAATTTTAACAAAATTTTAGCAGAACCTCTTCTGTAATTTGTACTACCCACCTGTATACAGCTAACCAACAAGCCTCAGAGGGTAACAATCAAAATATATCAACTTGCCTCACAGGGCCACAATCAAAATATATCAAGTTTCCTCACAGGGCCACAATCATATTACAACACCCTATACATACCTGTACAAATGCTCTTCACAATTGCACTCTCAATTCAATAAGAAGCATGCCTTTCTTACTGCAATCCTTAACCTGTAGCACTTACCTCAAATAACAATCATTAATCATCAGAGAACTTACCTTTCTTACGAGCAATTCCAATTTCGCAATCATAGCTGCACTTTACAATCACTTAATCAAAATTCAAATCTTAAAGTTAGCGGCAAGGATTCAAGGCCTACAGCATAGCTCTATAGCACAATCTATGACCTCGAATGAAGGGAAACCATCCTAGATGCCCCGTAGCCTCACGTTCATAAGTGTGGTCGATAACACACCCATGAACAAGACTCTACTCGACTCGACTTTGCGTACAATCCCTAGAACGAATCGCTCGATACCACTTTGTCACACCCTAACAATGGTAGGGCATGACGGGCACCCGACTCTCATCGCAGTCGAGCGAACCCTTAGACATTCGCTCTATCAAAGCTTGTCATTTCAAAAACTTTTAAAAACATGAAACTTTTCTAAATAGAAATCATTATCTTTATAACGATTATGAAAACTTTCAATCAAATAAGTACTTTAAACCAATTGAAATCATCTAAAATACATACTCTTTTAAAATCCACAAATGACTCAACTGACATCACTTTGTCGACATCTCAACAAATATACCAAAGGACACTGCCCTAAGTCTCTAAGAAGTAAGGCGAACATTATAAGTCGGGACGTGGCCACGACATACCCATAATTATGCATATCTATACATGACTCGGCACAACTCCGAGAATGAGGTGGAACTTGCCAATCCCGGTCGACGTCCAAGCATCTAGCTATACACTTAGCGCTATCAAACAATGCGGGGTGGGCATAAACGCAGCGTCCCCAGGAAAAAGGACGTCAGTACGGACAATGTATTGAGTATGTAAGGTTGTAACTATTCATAATGATAATTTGAATTAGGAGAGAAGAAATCACAATCTAACTCAATACCTTGACCTTTTTGGAAGAAACAAAAATGTGCACACGAAGTCTCAAAAAAATCTTTAAGTAAATAATGCAATCCAACACACATGCCGCTTCCGACATGTTAACGAGTAATGGTCCCTTCGGACAGCCGCTTCCGGCTAGTATCACAATAGTTCCTTCGAACGGCCGCTTCCGCATAATAATAATGATGGCCCCTTCGGCTTAGCTAGGGGCGGCCGCTTCCGGCTTAATATCACAATCATGTCAACACAAACTCAATCCACAAATATCAATTTCAATTCATATCATAAGTCACTAATCAATTAATCACAATCCGGTTATTAGCCTTAGTCTTTGCATAAGAAGTTATCAAATTTGTATCTCACTAGACTCGGGAGGACATACTTCCAAGTTTGAGGGTAGAATTGTTGTGAAATTCTTACTACCTATATTCTACTCAATTTCATCTTATTGCCTTACCCAAAGAATAAATGATCATATCAATACAAAGGGATGATACTATGGAATGTAAACATAAATCGTAAATGAAATGAATTGGTAAAATCTCGCACCCCCTTCGGAGTGGTTTTGAAAATCAAACTTTGTGTTTTCTTTAGTATAAAACTCATTTCCTCGAAATCATTAGTAAAACAATTTACACAACTCAATGTGGCACCTTATGTGTGTTCCCTTCGGAACAGAATAGGAGTACAATATCAGTAAGGCATCACAAGAAACATTTAGACCTTAATCGTCTAAGAATGGAATCATATGGAGTACATATAGAACGAATAACAACAAGAATCATGCCAATAGAAGAAAGGTTTGCCTTACATACCTTGTCGCTTACGTGATTAGCTTAACTCATGCTTCCAAACACTGGCCAATCCACAATCAAGGGAAAGGAAACCGTAGACAACTTGAATAACATTCATATACTTCTCCAAGCTCGTAATTAACATCCGTAAATTCGGGCAGCATTTTCCCTGTAATCTTCGCTTCCCTCTAATTACAATTCAATTTAACAACCCAATCAGCAACCAACAAAAACAAGAACCATCTCATATAAGCCTCTTTAAACTCAAAACATCAACTCCCAAAGATATACACCAAAACAAAGATACGCTTTGTATACGATATCTACATTAACTTTATTCTCCCAAATTCAAGAACGCCAACTTATCAACAACATCAATAACAATATCAACAATCATTTTATATCAATATCCAACTAATTCTATCCATTTAATCATACCAAAACAGCCCCCAAGTCATTTGATATCCAAAAATTATAACCGAACTTTCAACATCATTTTCTCTATTCTAACCCGTCAAATCTATCAATGATCATGGTAAGAACATCATTAACATATTAAACAAACCTTATATGATACATTTGAATATTTCGAGTTCAACTTTTAGTTGTTAATAAATTGACGACAATGGTAGTATGGAAAATTTGAGAAATCCTAAGGGCAAGAAGAGAAACTCGGGATTGGGCCGTGGAAATGATGCGAAGGTTACTTTCTCAAAACTGGTAATACCTCTCTAAAAGTTTGGGGTAAAATGTATAAATGAATGAAAGGTTCAAGAAAAATCCTTGAAGGGCCAAATCTTACATAAGAAGACATTTTTTTGGCTTTCTTTATAAATTTTCAAGGAAAAGGCAAGAAAAAAATTCACACAAGAAAAGAAAGAAATGGGGCAAATGTGTAAATAAATGAGGGACTAAATCGGAAATTTGGAAAATGGTCTTCTTTGACCAATTTCAAGGAATTGGTCAAAATAATTGGGCTTGGAAAAATCAAAAAAAAAAAAAGAGAGAAAAAGTAGAGAAGGAACATGTGACCTTTTGTGTGTTGAGGACTAAATCATAAATATGAAAAAAATGGAAGACATGTATATATATATATATTTAAATCTTTTAGTTGAATAAATAAGGAAAAAAAAAAGGGCCATGACTTGAGAGAATATAGTAGTTTGTGTGAAAAAAAAATTGAGGTGTGTGGAAATTGATCAAGGAACAAAATTATTTCTCGGCCAAGAGAGAGGAAGAGAGATGGTCAATTTTTGGATCAAGAAAACCAATATGTATATTCATGACTTTAGCCAAAGGACCTACAATGGGAAAAGGTAAGGTTCTATCTTTTGCATGTTTTATGGATGTTTGGACGTGTTAATTGCATGGAAATGAATGAACAACATGAAAATATGGATGTTGAAGTTGAGCCATGGATGTTGATGTTTAGAAGTGTATGTGTGTGTTGTATGTTTAGGGTCTTGAATCAATTTTAGAGTATGTTTTGTGTTGTTGTAATGTGGAAATGGATAAAAATCATGGAAGGTTGTGTGTGGTGTGTGTGGGGTGAGTGGGCTGCCATGTGAATTGGAAAAAATGAATTAATGTTAGTTAGTATTCTAGTTGTCGTTGTGATGGATTCTATGTAATGAAAATGAAAGTTTGATGATTTAAATGGAAGTTGTGATGGTTATGGGCTGATTTGGAACGTAATGTATGATTTGAATATGATTTTCTTGAATTCATGGAAATAATGTTGTAAATACATGGAGTTGTTGATATAGTTTATGAGTTTGAAAAAAATAAATGTATTGTTGAAGTTCTTATGGCATTTGGAAGATTTGGGTTGGAATGTATTGGACATGTTGTGAGTTGAGTATTGATATTGTTGTTATGATTGTTGGTTTGGTCGGGTTGAATTCCCGAGATGGTTGTTGATTGAAATCGGCCAAGTTAAACTTGGTGGCATTATATGTTAGGAAATCTTGATCAAATTTTGGTAGCCAAATTTTATCTAAGAATCCAATTCAAAATGAGTTTACTTGGAGATCAACATTTGGTAAACATGACCAAATTGTGGATTTTGGCGAATTTGCAACTTGGATTATGGATATAGGAAAAAGAGGTATGTAGTCTTCACTTTGTTTCTTGCATGTCCTAGATGTAATAGGGCTGGATACGGGCCTCGGGGACCATTCCTTTTCTCGGAATCCAAGATTGAAATTAGTTACTATTCGTTAAAAGTTTAGAATTGAAGTAGAAATTGTAAAGCGTGGGAAAACTTCCTAGACCTCTAGAACTTGCATAAATAAGACCCGATCACCCTAAAACTCTCTTAAGTAATGTCATGAAACGTATGATGCGTCAATCGTGCGCCGCCTCATTTGACCCGAGGTGGGCCCTATTTGTCCCGGATTTTCTTTAGTGCTGTTTACGATCGACAAATGTTGCAACTATTCTAAGGGGAATATTTCCATGATGAAAGTGACAACGATGATGTAAAGGAAGGAACATGTCTATGATAAGCATAACAAGGATGACTCCATGACTATGAGCCTTAAGTCAAGAATCCAATGCGAGAATTTGAAAGTGATAAACTAGTCCTTGATCTTTAATTCTACTCCTTAGCTATGGTATTATTTTCTAAAGATTCCAAAGTCCGCAAATAAATGCATATGATGTCCATGATTTCATTCCATGTTTTCTTTTAATGATATCTGTCCGTTGATAGTCTCGCCTTAAAATACTCGTTCCTTCAAGGTGAGACAAAGCGATTCCGGTTAATCCATAATATAATCGGAGGTCACCGACCTTACGTCACTCCGATAGACACATGACTTTCCTTGGGCTCCCATGGATTCTTATTTGTATGATACATGTATATGTGTATGGATATGTGTATGTATATGTACGTGTATATGGGGGAAAGGGGAAGGGCAAGCTGTTTATCACCACCGATTGTTGGATTCCATCCCGGACGCGGGATGCCGTGACGCGGGATATGGGATACGCGACGTACGGTATGTGATGTATATATATATATATATATATATATATAACGTCAACTCTATACTTGGTGATTTTGGGGGGGGGTGGGAGATTCCGATGAATTCGGCGTACGTAAATGCGATGTAAAAAGTACCGTTTTCCGAAAATATATTTCTATGTACAAGAATAAGAAACACCGTGTTCAAAAAAAAAAAGGAAAAAGAAGCTAGGCATGCATGGTATCCGCCTCGGCGGCACGCACGTGTACGGTGTTTCTTTCAACCTATGATATGCTTTATATTTCTAAACCGTCCGTATTTAAGTTATCCTCTTATCTCATCAGTTATATAATCCTTTGGTATTGTTGTTCATACTTATGATTCTGTTCGTATTATTATTCATGTCTTACATACTCGGTACATTGCCCGTGCGACCCCTCTTCTTCGGGGCCTGCGTTTCATGCCGCGCGTATATATGTGCACCCGACGGGTTGAAGTAATATAGAAGATGTTCCGGAAGCAAAGTTGGCAAGCTCCATTTGGCGGACGCGTTGTGTGTGTAGCGGGGAGTCGAAGTACACGTGCCGGGATTTCTAATTTGGTATATATAGACTTTGCGATGCATATGTACATAATATGTGTCAAAGTGGCTTCATAGGCCAATGTGTATTTGTATTATGATATAAGTTTTATGTTGGTTAAATTCGATTTGCTCGGAAAGCAACGGCAGAAAGAATATTTTTAGTAAGCTTTTTCATGTGTATTTGACTTAGAGGAAAAAAAAATTTACGCATGGAATGTGTGTGTTTCGTGGCCCCTAGATAGGGTCGGGTGCCCATCACACCCTGATCAAGATTGGGGTGTGACATTAACATCTTAAACATACCTTATATGAGCAGCCACCACGAAAACAACATCCCCCAAGTTCAACTTTTAGCTTAAAATGACGACAACAACTTGTTCTAGACTTTACCCTTCACGAGCCTCGGGATTCGGGACCTCAAACTTGCTCGATTCTCCACTTTCTCTCTCCAATTCTCCTCTTTCTCTCTCTCTCTATAAAAGTTTGTGGACTGATTGATGTGTAATTGAATGAATTTGTATGAATTTATCCCTTATATATGGGTCTTGGGTCGGTTCCTATCGACCTTGAGTCGGGTTGGGCCGAGCCCACTGCCTAGCTTGACCTTTTTGTCTTAAAACATCTATAAATTTTTATACCTATGTCATGTAAGGACCACAACCTATGGTTGGAAATATATTTCAATTATCTACAACTTTTATTTTTTGAGGTTTCCCAAATTCCCAAATAATGATAGGGTTATGGCCTCCCGAAGTCAGGTCACCCGAAAACGTAACTTAAAAACATCTTTTTGGAGGGCTTACACTTGGATTTGGCTCAAGGGTCCTTCTTGAGTTGTGTTTAACTTCACATATATTGTCCATATAACTTGTCATATGTCCTTTATAAAACCCCCATCATGTGGGCCCCACCTCAGCTTACGGTTATGAGGGCTATATATCTTTTAACGTATCATTCCAATCATACTGTACGAATTCCAAATATCATACTCATGCTATCCTCATGCTAATACAGTAGAATTCCATCATTTATACTTGTAATATTTGCTCCTCCCTGAGCTCACATTAAGCCATCTGCAACCTTGGTAACGCGAAATTTTTTGGGGTGTAACACATAATATAGTATAACGCATCAATTTCCCCCTTTGTGATGATGACAAGCATATATTTGATATTCCCCCTGAGAACCAGATCCCACTTGTTCCCCCTGCGGATCAGACTTTCGCTTGCCCAGCTTACAAACCTCTTCCCCCTTTCTACATGTCTCTTCCACATATATCAATTTGTTCCTTGAGAATGTGAGATGTATGGAGAGAACACATTGAAGATTGGGTCCCTCTCTATTTCTGCATTGTTTTACAATCATCAATACATAGAGTGTGTCACAATCATTTTCCCCCTTTTTAATGATGACCAACTCATAAACGATGTTCCCACTGAGTGCTAGATCTCGTTTGTTGGTAACGACAACCAACTATCAATCTCCCTTTGAATACAGATCTTCTCATAATAACATGTTGGTAGCAGCAACCAACTACCAATCTTTTCCAGATCTGTCTCATAAAAGCATCTTTGGTAGCAGCAACCAACTATTAATCCCCCACCTGGAATGCTTCTCTCTTTTGGCATCATCGAAGACCGAGTCTCTCTCTGGTTCTTCTAAGTTTGACAATCATCAAAACATATCAATCCATTTCTCCCCCTTTTTTTATGATGACAAACTTAAAGACGCTGTTTGCACATTCTTCCACTCTCTTCCCTTTTCCTTCTTTATTGTCTTCCCCCTTTTGGTATCATCGAAAAGAGGAAAGCATAGCCAATCATTGAGGGAACTTGTAGAAAGTCAACTAGCTGACACGCCCAACTCCAAGCGATTTCTTTCAAGGCGCTCCTTGCTTAGTACCTTGGTGAAGATGTCTGCTACCTTGTCCTTTATCTTGCAGAATTAGCTTTCAGCAAATAGAGTGATAGAGGGACCAGGTTCCTTCATGTTCGGTCTATCATTGGCATCTTCAGAAGCCTAGCCTCCACTTCTTTGTTGCGGCAAAGAATTGTTTCACTTCTTTGTCCAGCCTCAGGAGTGCTTGATACAACATCAATTGTTCAGCTTTGAGTGCGGTAATGGAGGGACCGGAGTTCCCGTGCCTTCAGCGGTCTCTTGCCGTAGGAACCGGGTTCTACGTGCCTTTTGGAGATTCTGCTGCATCTTCTTCATTTCTCTGGTTGACCTGAATCTTGATAGGCCTTGAGTGAGAGGAAATCATCCACTCTTTCGATTTTTTATGCTTTGAGATGTCACTATTAAAAAAAATATTTTTTTAGTAACTCCTCTCACTGCATCCTTCTTCCCTTTCTTGGGACCAGGTCGCTCAACTCTAGCTTTCTTCTTAATCTTTGGATCTGCCACAGAGCCAGCCTCACAACTCTTCGTAGGAATATAAGGGCCATCATAAATGATGTCCCACAACTTTAGGTCCTCAGCCATGATAGAATTATGCCTTCTTTCCTTCCACCATTCATAATATTCTTCTATTGGATCTTGGTGGTCTTGTGATAGATTTTTTTCTCTCGGTTTGATGAACTAGCCATGATGAAGATCCTTTCTAAGTGTTAACCTTTTAGAAAGAACTCCCTCTGATACCAATTGATATAGTCCACCGAAAATAGTATGGAGGGACCTGGTTATGTACCAGTTCACTTATGTAATGCAGTACATAAAGGACACAAGATGTTACCATGGAAAGCTCCTTATTCAAGGGATTTAAAACCACGACCACCTCAGTAGGATTTCAAATCCACTAACCGAGCAACTTTAGATTACAACCGATTGTAAGCTAGGAATTAACTCCCATAACTCCTCACACTTACAATAGCCAAATCGTAACCTTCATACTAGACTACCCCTAGTCAAGAAAACTAATACGCCAAGAAAACTAATACACCTAGAATAACTCTAGCCTAGTGTACCAATCAAAGACACCCTTTGAGAATTCAACATCATGACTAACTTTAGCCACCAACATACTAATACACCTAGAATAACTCTAGCATAGTGTACCACTCAAGAGTTTGTGGAAGTAACCTTGAGAATTTGGAACACCTATAACTAGCTTCTGTTTAGAGAAGAGTAGGTTTACAATTTAGCACAAAAGAATAAAGACTCAACAACCTAAGGACCTAAAGCATCTTTAGTTCTGGATCTGGTCCTTCGGGTTGCTGAGGCGCTGTTCTTGAGGAACACTTTGAAAGGTGGGGATTTGCACTTAGGATGGAGCAATTTTCAGATTGTGCAAGAATGCTTCTTCAGTTGAGCATGGTGTTATATATGTAGAGGGAAGGGGGTGAGAAGGTGACAACCCATACTGGTCCTCTACTGCTGTATTGCTACTGCACTATTGTACTGCTACAGTGTCGGTAGCTTTACAGCTGTAGGGTTGACTTTTCCACGCCCCAGGGACCTGGTCTCTCATCTGGCGGAACCTGGTCCCTCATCTATTCTTGAAGGGGCTGCAACAACACTGCTGCTCTGCTGCTACACTACTGCAATGTCAATCTCTTTACAATTGTACAGTTGACCAAGAAATAGCTGGGGACCTAATATCATATGGTCCCTCTGAATCTATATCTTGTCCTTCATATATGAACATATCCTGTTGGGACCCTAATATCATCGGGTCCCTCTGAAAACATATCTTGTCCTTCATATATGAACACATCCTGTAGCTTGTGTAGTGAGACTGATTGCATCTGTTTCTTTAAGGAGCATGTCAACTGTTACACTCCGTATTTTCGTACGTCATGTTTCTTCATTAGTTGGTTTCTAAGATTGAGAAGCGGAGTTATTTTTACGATTAGACATGTTCATCTTAAGCATACGAGGGTTTAAGTCCATGCTTAGTATGAGTTGAGAGGATTAAAGGTTGAACGAATCGATTAGAGTATGTTTCGGGAAAAAGTTGGGTTTTACGGTTAGGTAAACGGACTGTATATTTGACCGATCCCCACTGTAAATTGATTACAGAGGGGGTGAGCCACTGATTGGATTTTACAGTCCAATTATACGAGGCGTATAATTTTTACGGTCCGTAAAAGTTGACCGTAAAAATTAAGTCGGTGCCAGCCTTCGTTTTATATATATTTCGTACCCTTTTATTTTTATCACTTTACCCTCATTTCCTCAGACCCCAAACACTACTAGAACCCTCTCCAACATATGTAATTAACCCCTAAGTGAAATCAAGGATTAAGAGTAAGAATCAAGAGAAGATCAAGCCTAAATCCTTAACTAGTTCATGGAAGGAGCTTGTTTTTGCTTCTAGTTGAAGTTGTGGTGGATAAGCTTTGGAGTAAATTGTGTGAGGTGAATTTCTTCAAATTATAAGGTATGATTTTCACTTTACTCCTCATTTTGAGTTGATATGAAGGCTTAGCAAGTCTTAAGTCTGGAAATAGTTATGGAAGAGAGGTTATAAAGTATTGTGTTGTAGTTGTTGGCTATGGATAGAATCTGAAAGGCGATTTTGGACTGATTTGAGTATAAACTTGGATGTAATCTGTTGGTTGTGGTATTTTTGATGTTGTTATTGATGTTTGGGTGTTGTTTAGAAGATTGGCGGAAGTAAGTAATATAGGGAAAATGCTGGCAAATTTCGTTAGCTTACCTACTAGTTTAGCTTGACCATAAAAGCGTTTCAATGACCTAATCCGTACATGCATCATCTTGAATGTAGATTTGCTAACTCGGGAGGATAGATGTTGAGTGGTTAAGTGGACGACGAGGTATGTAAGGCTATCTCTTTCTTTCTTTTTGGAATGATCTTGGTGAATCGAATATACTGATAACGTTAATCCTTAATGATTCTACTCCTAGAGTTAGGAATGAACCATTTGATTAATGCTCCATATTGGTATCTTCAAAAAGTCTTGGTTAGATCCAGTTTAGTCTTTAGAGTCATTTGTACTCCTATCATGTTTATGCATTGCATTTCATTTATTTATAGATATGCTTATGCGGAGCCGAGACCTCTCAGGCGCTATATGCGCGTATATTATGTTTTATTTATATGTATGTATATATGTATGTATGTATGTATGTATGTATGTATGTATGTATGTATGTATGTATGTATGTATGTATGGGGTATAGGGAAAGAGACGGCGTTATATACGTACTACCCCCTGATCAGTTGGTTATATGATGAAATGATGATGATGATGATAATGATGCCGACGGATACAATACGATGGGATGCCTATAGTGGCTAGACAGGCGTTATATACGCATATATATGTATGACTTCATGCATGCATGCATAATATTTTTGCATATCATCGACCCTCGAGAGCGGATCCGAGTTGCATTCACTTACATTATAGTTTTCTTATGTCTCTCTTATGTTGCTCTCATGCCTTACATACTCAGTACCTTATCTGTACTGATGTCCTTTTGTTTGTGGATGCTGCGTTCATGCCCGTAGGTAGACAGGGAGACGGTACAGATCCTTAGGCTACCACTTCAGCGTTGGTACAAGAGCACTCTATTTGTTTCGGAGTTGCAGTTCAGAGAGGTATGATTCTTTTGAGTATTTATGGGCATGGTGGGGTGATGTCCCGTCCTTACTATGTTATGCATTCCATATAGAAGCTCGGAGAAAGATGTGTACAACTAGATATTTTATGACCTCCTCGGTCTATATTTTTGTTATATCCTTTGACAGCCATGTTGGCTCGTATATATGGGTACGGTTTGATGATATACATATATATATATATATATATATATATATATATATATATATATATATATATATATATATATATATATATATATATATAAATATATACCTTTTGGGCATGTGCCCTATCCAGTTATGATATTTATGAGTTAGCTTCATGGCCCTCTAGTTGGGTCGTGACATTAACATAACGACACATGAGATATCTGGTTTCTTAGGGTTTGTCAAATCATCAAAACATAAGGTATCATAACTTATCAGCCTTCTAGTAGCGCATCAATTTTGTTATGAACTATGACATGCTCCTTTGGTAAGATTGTATAAGAATGGGGAAAGTTTTGATAGTTTTCACAATTTGTGGGGTTTTTATGTCTAAAAGAAAATTACAACTTAAGAAATTCAAATTGCATGTCCAAACATGATTTCATCTCATGGTTTCAAATCATGATTTCAAATCATGTTCAAACGGCTCCCAAATTTATCCCTAATCTCGGATGTTCCATTCTCACTTATGATCATCAGTACCAATCACAGTTCATATCAATGTATCATGCAAAATGAATATGAATGCAATGCATAATATCAATCTCAAATGTAATAATCAAATCTCAATCGTTTCTCTGCATGAGCACATATCACAATATCAATGCCGAATCAAGTTCCTTCCTTTGTCAATGATGATGTCAAGATCGTGAGAGACGAACATATCACAATCACAATATGACAGTTTAGCAACAAGTCCAATACCATACACGTGGCAACAAGCCAAATCACAACAAATGAGGCAACAAGCCTATAAAGTCAACGACAATACCAACCTAAGAATATCCATCCCAACTTCATACCTGAAGGCTTTACATGCTTTTTCTATCAATAACTAACTCTACATATGATTCGCTAACTAGAGTCTAACCAAAAAGTTAAGCCGTAACCGAGCTCCTTTGTCGAGCTGGTGCCACGAACAGTCAAATCTGAGCCTTGCCCTTCCAAAGAGCCTCCGAATACTCAAAGTCTAGCCATTACTGAAATCTAAGTTAGAAACAGGGAACAACTATACCCATATTGCTATTTATTTGTTCGAATCAAAATCAACTAAAGAAAAGAGGGAAATCAGACCCTCAAGGGCGAAATAGGTATTTCAAAGATGGAATTGGTAACCCAATGTTCTAGAAGTTCAATACCTAATTTAGCTCAATTATTTATCAATTTCATCGTTCAAGGCAAAGCCCCCAAATTAGGCGTAAACCCTACCATATTCAATTTCTAAACTCAAACTAAAGATTCAAGCATGTTGGTTACTAATTAACGAAATTTCATGCTTAGATTAGTCAAAACCATCAATTATCTCACATCCAAAGCCTAAAATTTAAATAATAATATTAAGGTCGAAACTCATCTTCTCTAACTAGCTTTCTAGATTTTCCCCATAAATTTCAAGCTTAGGAAA
Source organism: Lycium ferocissimum (assembly GCF_029784015.1). Lineage (NCBI taxonomy): Eukaryota > Viridiplantae > Streptophyta > Magnoliopsida > Solanales > Solanaceae > Lycium > Lycium ferocissimum. The sequence goes on from NC_081353.1 coordinate 12,296,622, forward strand.
GTAAGTACTGGATAACAAGGTGGAAGAGACTTACCCCAAGAAGAATTCACTCAGAAACACTTCAAATCTCCCTTGAGTCACTTTGGAGAATTAATTTTAGGAATGGGAAATGAAAGGTTTAGTTTAGGCATTTAATGATTCTGGAACAACATCTTCTGCTCCTGCGGAAGTGGTCCCACTGCCGCGCATTCGTCTTGTTGGAATACTACCCGCTGGGGCGGATTTCAATAGAATCTCAAGTCTTTCGCGCCTGCGGACCAAGCCTCACTGATGCGAGTCCGCTATGGGGAACCCAGTCTCGTAGGGGCGAGACACCAATAACCAGTGAAATTCTGCCTTTTCACCAAGTTCACCCAAATCCCGACATAAACTAGAGACCTCCCAGCTACAAAACAGGTATGCAGACATACATAAAAACACACTACAAACTCACTCGTGGTCTCAGAATTACAATTGGAGGTCTATTTGACCGGCTCAATCCCCAAAGGCAAAAAACCAACTCTCCTATCAATAGCCCAAAATACTCCTGAGTGCCTTGGGAATCGAAATGAACATCCCACCAAGTCATAATCGACCCTCCGAACCTCACAGAATTGACAATTTTTTGAAAAAGGTTCGTTTACCCAAAAGTCAACTATCGATCTAAGGTTTTTTCGATTTAAAGTTCTAATTCTCATAAGTCATCATACAACTCGCTTGATTACTTTGAAAATCATGTTACCCATCTCCGCGAGTTAGAATCATAGTAATAAGGCTCGGGTATGGGTCAATTAAGGCAGATGGGTCAAATGCACAATAACGACCAAACGGGTCGTTAAAATCAACTTGCCCTCGTCCAAGAAATCCCGCAACAAGTCTTTACCCTAAGGCCTCACCTCAAATGCATCAAACCAACTAATCGGAGATCAATACCTCCTACCATATAATGCCTCGAATGGTGCCATCTCAATGCTCGAGTGATAACTGTTGTTGTAAGCAAACTCAACCAAAGGTAAGAACTGGTCCTAGTGACCACCAAAATCAATCACATAGGCCCGCAACATATCCTCAAGGAATTGAATAGTATGCTCAGACTGACCACTAGTGTTACACCTCGGAAAAATTTCCCCTTAGGGTATATTGAGTGGACTAACGAAGGATATGGCATATACGAGGTTTGGACAAAATAAGAAATAGATTTGATGATCCTAATTAAGATATCCGAAGACATCCGAGTAGAGGAAAGAAAATTGCTAAAGAAAGCGAGTTATAAGTTAGTGTGTCGGGCAAAACTATGAGTATTGGGTTAATGATGCCTTAAGGATGTTTTGAAGAAGAGTTATGGCGTCCCTTAGATCGATAATGAAGTGATAAACAAGTGCTAAGAAGGTTCCACAAGGATTGAACATCAAACGAAACGACGGGAACCATTACGGTGAAGCCGTGAGTTCCACGACCATGTTCCACGGACAGCACCATGATCCACGGATCGTGGATGTGTCCGTGGAACAGCCAGCAGAGAAGATGGCTGGCTGTTCGTGAACACAACTAGTTCCACGGCCAACAAAGGGTTCCACGGACCGTGAAGCTGTCCGTGGAAGTCCCGCCGGCTGAAACTTTTCTAAGTCTTTAAATGTGAGTCTACTTCATTTATTTCATTTCCATACACGACTTCACCCTCTCAAGACCTCTAGAACCTTCTCTACATTTCATCCACAAGAAAACAAAGGGAATCAAGGATCAATAACAATATTTGAAGTGAATCAAGCCTATGAAACTCCATTAAACCCATCAAAGTCAAGAAATTTCAAGAAAGGAGAAGTAGGGTTTTTATGCAAAAAGGTGTATGGTCATTCAAGGTCTATTCCTTCATCATCTAAGGTGAGTTTCATGACCTTTATACATTATTTGAAGTATTAGTAGGTTGAAACACATGGATTATGGAAGAGTATAGGAAATGGGTTATAAATGGATGAATAAGGTCATTTTGAAATAGTAGTTGCAATGAATCATGAAAGTGAATATGTTGATGTTATGAATGCATTATAAATGATAGTTAGAACATGAAATAAGCATTGGATATGAAAGAATGCGATAATTAACTTTAGCCATGAATATGGAGAATTGAGGTGAAATTATGAAATGCGAATCATGTAAATGAATGACGATTGTTGTTAGTGATATTGTGATGGTTGTTATGAACATTGAGAGTTGATATGGAATATGGCGGAAAGTAGTATAAACAAAGGAAACGCTGCCCAATTTTCTTTAGCCTTAAGAAGTACGTTCTTATGATTGTATAGCTAATGACGACACGAATTCCCTTGAAGGTATAAGCAAGTGCATTAAAGGAGAACGAGCAAGCGATAGAGTAGCTAAACGACAAAGGTATGTGAGGCTAGCCTTTTCTTTCTAAGTCATGAGTCCTATGGCATGAATTTCCCCTTTTTCTATGAATGTTCCTATCTCCAAGAAAGTTAAAAGTCCTCGCTCATGAATAGCTATACGAGATAAGAGATATGAGATGAATACGATAATGATAATGGCAAGCTTAAGTCAAGAGATACTATAGTTATGATATAATGTCCCCATAGAGCTAATGAAGTCATATGAAACCTATTGATGTTAATCAGTATATACACTCACCTTATGTTTGTTCCTTCAAGGTGAGGCAGAATACTTACGAATGCTCATAATGACATCGGGGGTCCACGACCTTATGTAACCCCGATAAAGTTTGATTATCTGTGAGTCTTTATGCATGCATTGCTATAAGTACATTATGATGAGTATAATATGATGAGTTATGATAAGCACGTTATGACAAGTATACTATGATGAGCATGATCTAATGAGCACATGATAATATCACACCGCGCCTATATGGCCGGGCAGTTACCGCCAAGGTGGGCAGCTATACACCATGGCCAAACGGCATGGGCAGACACCACTAGTGGGCGGCATGAGATGATACCCCGGACGCGGGAGGCCTAGACACAGGCTAATACTAATGCTAATACTGATGTTATTGATTATCACACCGTACCTATATGGTTGGGCAGCTTATATATTTATGCATATATGATATGATGATGAGTATGAAAGTATGTCCGCATGTATGATTTCCTTTATGATTCAGTCAGTCACAGATTACTCTTCATTGATGCCTCCTTATTTCATTGTTGTCTTCTCATTGTTTATGCCTTACATACTCAGTACAATATTCGTATTGACGTCCTTTTCTTCGGACGCTGTGTTTATGCCCACAGGTGGACAGGGAGGTGATCCAGATCCATAGGAGCTAGCGGCTGATTTGAGAGCACTCCATTTTCCGGAGGTGCCATTGATTATTCTTTTGGTACATATGTATGTATATATATATATATTCAGCATTGGGCACGACGGGGTCCTGTCCCGTCCATATGTCTAGTACTCTAGTAGAGGCTCGTAGATACGCAGTGTGGGTAGTATGGTCCCATGGTCTTTATGTATATATATATATATATATATATATATATATATTGTTTTGATAGCCGAAGGGCTTATGTTTATAAAAGTAAATGACGATAGTTTTATATGAGTACGAGCATACAGTATGAAGGAGCATAGATGAGTAGTAGAATGAGTGGTGTTCGGTGGTTAGCCCCGGATACCCGTCATGGCCCGTAGCTCGGGTCATGACAAAAGTGGTATCAGAGCAGTTCATCCCTAGGAAGTGTCTACGAGCCGTGTATAGTAGAGTCTTGTTTTTGGTGTGTTGCGTGCCACGCTAATAAACAGGAGGCTACAGGGCATTTAGGAAAAGTGACCATCTTTCTTCATATGAGATCGTGCGATAGAGCCTAGTATAAGATTTAATCCTCCCTAATGAGTATGTTGTGATTTCAGAAATGCCGCCAAAGCTAAAGGCGCCGGAAGGGCAAGACTTCGACAAAGAGGCGGGCAGAAAGAGAGCCGCCTGTGAATATAGATGAAGGAGAATCGCATCATGAGGCTTTATCTAATACTTCTACTACTCCGCCTATTACAGAAGAACAAGAAGGGGCTTCGTTCCGACTCTCTATGCCTCCGGTTCCTCCACCGGCTACATCGGGTCAACAAGTGACCGAGGCTATTAATCTATTGACACAGTTGGTTGCCGCTCAGGCACAAAGGCAAAATGCGGGCCCGAGTGATCGTTCATCTAGTGCTAGAGCCCGAGACTTCATGAGCCTCAATCCGCCAGAATTCTTTGGGTCAAAGCCGGATGAAGACCCACAAGGCTTTATTGATAAAATGTTGAGAACGTTGCGGATTATTCATGCTTCCGAGATCGAATCGGTGGAGTTGGCATCATATAGACTCCGAGATGTGGCGGTCTTATGGTACAATAATTGAATAGCATCGAGGCAGGAAAATGCGCCTCCTCCCGTTTGGCAAGAATTTGTGGACGCTTTTATTCACCATTATTTGCCACCCGAAGTCCGCTGGGCTAGAGCGGACAGATTTATGAAATTAAAGCAAGGGAACATGAGCGCTCGGGAGTATAGCCTTCAATTTAATTCCTTGGCTAGGTATGCCCCGACAATAGTCGCCGATATGGGAGATCGGGTGCACAGATTTGTGAGTGGCTTAGGGCCACATTTATTTAAAGATTTCCTAACGGGTTCATTGCAAGACGGGATGGATATTTCCCGCATTCAAGCCCATGCCCAAAATCTAGAAGGACAACACCCTCCCCAAAGGGGTGATCGTGATGCTGATTGGGGACAAAGCAAAAGGACTAGATCTATGGGCACAGGCCGTGATTATAGAGGGGGATCGAGGCAGACATTTTCTAGGAACTCGGGTCGGTCGGCCGCACGAGTGCACCTCCCGGTTTGCGACGAGAAGATTTGATCGCTCCTTCCGTTCGAGGAGGGCCGAGTTCGAGGGCCCGGTGTTCTCGGTTTGGGGAGATTACAGCCAGAGGAGACCTCCAGTACCGCGATGCAGCCAGTGCGATAGATTACATTCTGGATAGTACCGTCAGGGTTCAGATACTTGTTATGCTTGTGGTCAGGTGGGGCATATGATGAGAGATTGCCCGTCGATGAGCGTCAGAGCTAGGACTCAGCCCACAGGATCAGCGGCCGGTTCTTCATCAGTACGTCCTACAGGTCAAGTCCCCAAGATTCCAACAGGCCGGGGTAGAGGCCTAGGGGGAGTATCTACTTCAGGTGCCACACAATCCCGCTTATATGCTTTAGCCGGACGACAGGATCTTGAGTCGTCCCCAGCTGTGGTTACAGGTACATTGACTGTGTTTTCTCATGACGTGTATGTATTGATAGATCCGAGTTCTATATTATCATATATTACCCCCTATGTTGCTAATCGTATTGGGGTGAAACCCGAGCCAATTAAGCCTTTTGAGGTATCTACTCCGGTTGGTGATCCCGTAATAGCTAAACAAGTGTATAAAGATTGTATAATTGTGATATGTGATCACCAAACCAAAGCTGGTTTAGTTGAGCTAGAAATGCTAGAATTTGATGTTATAATGGGCATGGATTGGTTGGCCTCATGCTATGCTAATGTCGATTGCCGAATGAAATTAGTTCGCTTTCAATTTCTGGGAGAGCCCGTGCTTGAATGGAAAGGAAATACGGCAACTCCGAGAGGTAGGTTTATTTCCTACCTTAAGGCAAGAAAGATGATAGCTAAGGGCTATATTTATCATCTAGTCCGAGTTCATGACACGGAAGCAAAGTCTCCAACATTCCAATTTGTTTCGGTAGTAAATGAGTTTCTGGACGTATTTCCAGATGAACTTCCAGGTCTTCCTCCAGAAAAAGAGATTGACTTCGCCATTAATGTGTTGCCGGATACTAAGCCTATTTCTATTTCTCCTTATCGGATGGCTCCGGCAGAATTAAAAGAGTTAAAAGCCCAGTTAAAAGATTTGCTCGAGAAGGGGTTTATTAGACCCAGTTCATCTCCGTGGGGAGCACCAGTTTTATTTGTGAAAAAGAAAGATGGCTCCCTACCAATGTGTATTGATTATAGGCAGCTAAATAAAGTGACGATAAAGAACAAGTATCCTCTCCCAAGAATTGATGATTTGTTTGATCAGCTACAGGGTGCCAAGTGGTTTTAAAAATAGATTTGCGATCGGGTTATCATCAAGTAAAGTTCAGAGAAAAAGATATCACCAAGACAGCTTTCAGAACGAGATATGGCCATTATGAATTCCGAGTAATGTCGTTTGGGCTAACTAATGCTTCGGCAGTGTTCATGAACTTAATGAATAATGTATTCAGGACTCTCTTGGATCTATTTGTGATAGTGTTCATTGATGATATTCTGGTGTACTCTCGCACAGAATCAGAACATGCCGATCATTTGCGTATTGTTCTTGGAATTTTTCAAACTCGAGAATTGTATGCAAAATTTTCAAAGTGCGAGTTTTGGCTAAATTCTGTGACATTTCTGGGCCATGTGATTTCAGATGATGGTATTAGAGTTGATACTCAGAAAATTGAAGCTGTGAAGACTTGGCCAAGGCCTACGACGCCTACAGAAGTTTGTAGTTTTTACGGGATTGAGGTTATTATAGAAGATTTGTAGAGGGCTTTTCATCTATTTCAGCCCCGTTGACGAAGCTAACCCAGAAGTCAGTTAAGTTTTAGTGGAATGACGCTTGTGAGCGTAGCTTCTAAGAGTTGAAGGACAGGTTAACCTCAGCTCCAGTTTTAACGCTTCCAGAAGGGTCAGATGGCTATGTTGTGTACTGCGATGCTTCCGGTGTTGGGTTAGGATGTGTATTAATGCAATATGGAAAAGTCGTTGCTTATGCTTCGAGACAGTTGCGAAAACATGAAAAGAACTACCCAACTCATGATCTTGAATTGGCTGCAGTTATTCATGCATTAAAAATATGGAGGCATTATTTGTATGGCGTGCACGTTGATATCTATACAGATCACAAGATTCTTCAATATATTTTCAAACAGAAGGAGTTAAATCTGCGGCAGCGGCGGTGGTTAGAATTATTGAAAGATTATGATGTAAATATTTTATACCACCCCGGAAAGGCAAATGTAGTAGCAGATGCGCTTAGTCGCCGATCAATGGGTAGCTTATGTGAAGTACCCCCGGAGAAGAAGGAAATGATCCATGAACTCCATCAATTAGCTAACCTTGGAGTACGTATAATTGACTCAGGCGATGCAGGAGTTAGTATTAGTAATCCCATAGTTTCTTCCCTGAATGCGGAGGTAAAGGAGCGACAGTACGAAGATCCTCAATTGAGTTATTATAGAGATGTATGTCATGTAAGAGAAGAGTCCCCATTTGAAATTTCCACAGAAGGAGTTCTTAGATACCGAGGCAGGCTATGTGTACCAAATGTGGCAGAATTACGTCGTCGAATCCTAGAAGAAGCTCACTATTCTCGGTACTCTATCCATCCAGGAACGACGAAAATGTACCATGATCTCAAAATGATGTATTGGTGGGATGGCATGAAAAGAGATATAGCAGAAATTGTAGCCCAATGTCCAAATTGCCAACAAGTGAAGGTAGAACATCAAAAGCCAGGGGGATTGTTGCAAGCAATATAAATTCCTACGTGGAAATGGGAAGTGATTAACATGGATTTTATTGTAGGATTGCCCCGCTCTCGAGGCAAGTATGATTCTATATGGGTGATTGTGGATAGATTGACAAAAGCAGCTCATTTTCTCCCAGTCAGAACTACATACTCGGCAGAAGATTATGCAAGGTTGTATATTAAAGAAATTGTGAGACTTCATGGTATTCCGGTGTCTATTATTACAGACAGAGGAGCACAATTTACAGCCAAGTTCTGGAAATCCTTTCAAGAAGGTCTAGGTACTCAAGTGAGGCTCAGCACGGCATTTCATCCGCAGACTGACGGACAAGCCGAGCGCACTATACAGACCTTGGAGGATATGTTAAGGGCATGTGTTTTAGATTTTGGTGGTAGTTGGGATGACCACTTACCCCTAATCGAATTTGCCTATAATAACAGCTATCACTCCAGTATCCAGATGGCCCCGTATGAAGCTTTGTATGGAAGGAAGTGCAGATCTCCGATTGGATGGTTTGACATTGGAGAAGTACAGTTAATAGGCCCCGAATTAATTCAGCAGGCGGTAGAAAAGGTTAAGGTGATCAGAAACCGATTATTGACAGCTCAAAGTCGCCAAAAGTCTTATGCGGATAACCGCCGGAGAGATCTAGAATTTCAAGTCAATGATTGGGTGTTCCTGAAAGTATCGCCAATGAAAGGGGTGATGCGATTTGGTAAGAAAGGGAAGTTAAGTCCTCGATATATTGGACCCTACAAGATCATCCGCAAGGTGGGTCAAGTAGCTTATGAATTAGACTTGCCTTCAGAGCTTGAATTAGTTCATCCAGTATTTCATGTTTCAATGCTCCGCAAATGTGTTGGAGATCCCACAAAGATCATGCCAGTCGATGATGTTCAGATCACAGAAAAGCTAACTTATGAAGAAGCGCCTATTGCCATATTAGACAGGCAAGTGCGAAGGCTTCGGAACAAGGAAATAGCTTCAGTTAAAGTCTTATGGTGAAATAACAATTGGGAAGAGATGACTTGGGAAGTGGAAGAGAAGATGAAATCCACATATCCACATTTATTCCAATCCCCAGAAGAGATCTATGATGAAACGTCAAGATTTTGAGGTATGTAAACTTTTCTTTTATGTATATGGGCCGTGAGTGGCCAATTTATATTGATATTATGTTGTGGCCCTGTGAGGCAAAGATAGTATGGGTTGTTGTGACAGGATGGTAACGCCATATTAGATGGGAAACTCTAGCGAAATTTTTCTAGAATTCTGACGACTTACCATTCGAGGACGAATGTTCCAAAAGGGGGAAAGAATGTTACACCACGGAAAAATTTCCCCTTAGGGTATATTGTGTGGACTAACGAAGGATATGGCGTATACGAGGTTTGGACAAAATAAGAAATAGATTTGATGATCCTAATTAAGATTTCCAAGACATCAGGAGTTAAGGAAAGAAAGTTGTTAAAAGCGAGTTATAAGTTAGTGTGTCGGGAAAAACTATGAGTATTGGGTTAATGATGCCTTAAGGATGTTTTGAAGAAGAGTTATGGCATCCCTTAGATCGATAATGAAGTGATAAACAAGTGCTAAGAAGGTTCCACAAGGATTGAAGATCAAACGAAACGACGGGAACCATTCCGGTGGAACTGTGAGTTCCACGACCATGTTCCACGGACAGCACCATGATCCACGGACCGTGGATGTGTCCGTGGAATAGCCAGCAGAGAAGATGGCTGGCTGGTCGTGAACCACGACTAGTTCCACATTGACAAAGGGTTCCACGGACCGTGAAGTCGTCCCGTGGAAGTCCCGCCGGGCCGAAACTTTTCTAAGTCTTTAAATGTGAGTCCACTTCATTTATTTCATTTCCATACACGACTTCACCCTCTCAAGACCTCTAGAACCTTCTCTACATTTAATCCACAAGAAAACAAAGGGAATCAAGGATCAATAACAAGATTTGAAGTGAATCAAGCCGATGAAACTCCATTAAACCCATCAAAGTCAAGAAATTTCAAGAAAGGAGAAGTAGGGTTTTTATGCAAAAAGGTGTATGGTCATTCAAGTCTATTCCTTCATCATGTAAGGTGAGTTTCATGACCTTTCTACGTTATTTGAAGTATTAGTAGGTTGAAACACATGGATTATGGAATAGTATAGAAAATGGGTTATAAATGGATGAATAAGGTCATTTTGAAGTAGTTGCAATGAATCATGAAAGTGAATATGTTGATGTTATGAATGCGTTATAAATGATAGTTAGAACATGAAATAAGCATTGGATATGAAAGAATGCGATAGTGAACTTTAGCCATGAATATGGAGAATTGGGGTGAAATTATGAAATGCGAATCATGTAAATGAATGACGATTGTTGTTAGTGATATTGTGATGGTTGTTATGAACGTTGGGAGTTGATATGGAATATGGCGGAAAGTAGTATAAACAAAGAAAACGCTGCCCAATTTTCTTTAGCCTTAAGAAGTACGTTCTTATGATTGTATAGCTAATGTCTATTCGAATTCCCAAGGTATAAGCAAGTGCATTAAAGGAGAACGAGCAAGCGATAGATTAGCTAAACGACAAAGGTATGTGAGGCTAGCCCTTTCTTTCTAAGGCATGAGTGCTATGGCATGAATTTCCCCTTTTTCTATGAATGTTCCTATCTCCAAGAAAGTTAAAAGTCCTCGCTCATGAATAGCTATACGAGATAAGAGATATGAGATGAATACGATAATGATAATGGCAAGCTTAAGTCAAGAGATACTATAGTTATGATATAATGTCCCTATAGAGCTAATGAAGTCATATGAACCCTATTGATGTTCACGCCAAACTTTTTAAATCAAATAAGATAAAATACATAGCAAAATTTTCAAAGAATATCTCTTTTCGTAGCCTTTAAATCGAACAAATCTATAATTATGCAAAATTTCATTACATAACACAGACCGACATATCACGCCAAACTTTTTAAATCAAATAAGATAAAATACATAGCAAAATTTTCAGCCGCGAACAAATCTATAATTATGCAAAGTTTCATTACATAACACCGACAATCAATACCCACGACGACAATCAATACCCACGACGGTGTCCGCAAAGTCTTTAATATAAATCCGTAAATCATAACAAACAAACTCGACTGGGAAATTTCCTCCGGAGAATGGAGCTTGCCATCTCTCGCCGGAACACCTTCTATAATAACTTCAAATTATCCGGGAGTACCGCGTGGCATGAAACGCGCCCCCGAAGGGGGTCAAGATTTGAAAATGTACCGAGCACGTAAGGCATGCAATACGTAAAATGTAACCATAACCGAGACAAACAAGACTAAAAGATAAGTACATTACTCAAAAATACCGTACGCTTCTTTTTCGTACACAAATCGTACGTACCGTCTCATATATCGAAGGACTACGTAAAGTAAACGAGTCGTCCAAAGTACCGAAATGCTTATTTTACAATCACAGATCGCATGTCCGAAGAGGTGCGTAGAATATAGCGTAATGTATCGTGGGTCTCACACGCGACGGAGCACATAACATATCGTATGCTTCGCCGAGGGCACATATCCGACGCTTACGCATCGTGTAAGGTTCGTATAATGTCTCATATCGATCGAATTCGTAATCGTAGCGCGTACGTACGTAGCTATATCGAACGTATCCGTAATCGAGTCGTATGTACGTGTTGTACCGGACATGTATTCATAATCAGAGTCAGACGTACAGAGAGATACCGGACAGATTCGTGGTCAGAACCGAAAATACAGAGGCATAGTAGACAGAGCCTCATCAAAGTCAGAAATGCAGAGGTAAGACATACAGAATCATGATCAGAATCAGAGGTACAGAAAATGCATAGCTTATCCGTAATATCAAAATGCATACCTTCGTATCGCAAATTATGCATATAGACCATATATTATCATATACATACACCGATATCGTATCCCGCCCTCCAGCCGAGGGACGCGGTAACGTAACCCGCCCTCTAGTACGGACGCGGTGAATGACAGATCATATGCCATCCCGGCCACCGTCCCCATATCATCATATCACGAACATAAATGTAACCCGGCCCGCCTATGAGGGACGCGGTGAACAATGTGGGAACTCACACGATAACGTAACCTCGGCCCGGACGCAAAGTGAATGTACACGCAGGCATGCGCACGATAACGCATCCCGGCCCGGACGCAAGGGAACGTATATATTGAGCCTTGCACGAGCAGTAGTAGTGAGAAACCATATGCACATAAATCCGTACTCAATGGATAGGTATACCGACCGACATCGAGGATTCGTAAACAAGTTTCGGTTCTTTCGAGTTAGTATCGGAAAGTTATGAGCATTTTAAAATACGGAAACCTCTTCGGACTCCTTAAGCGATCCGAGATCGTACATGAAGAACAACATTAAGGCGTTTATTACAGGAATACTCATATCGAATACTCGGTCGAAGACTCATATCCGTATACTCGTAGCCGAATACTTATACCGGAATACTTATGTCGTAACATATATATATCGAATAGGATGCTTATATCGAATACTTATATCTAATATTTACATCGGAATGCTTATATCAAAATATTCAAATCGGATCATTCGTACCAAAGCGTTTATATCGAATAGTCAAACTGTAATACTTATATCCGAGTTACCAGATACTTATATCAAATTCGAATAAAATAGCCAAAGATTTCCTTAATTATCGTACGGTAATAGAACAAATAGAACAATACAAATAGGTATCGGGAATCGTGGGCCCACCTCGGGTTAAGTCGAGGTGGCTTACGTAAATTATGAACATTTGGCCTTATAATGTCATCTACGAAAGTTTCGTGGTAATCCAATTCCATTGGTGGAAGTTACATATGTTCAAACTCACTTTTCTTAACTAAACATAATATACCTAATTCAATTATACTGAATGAAAAAGGGTCAAACATAGGCTCGGATTTCTAAGAGTAGAATCGTCCCCGAGGCTCGTATTCAAACCTATTACAACTAAGACATGCCAAAAAAAGAAAGGGGTAGGCCTTACATACCTTTTCCGTCGCTTACGCTTCTCCAAATTCAAGTTCCAAGTTCGCCAAAATCTACAATTTGGTCACATTTACCAAATATTAATCATAAAGCCTTAAGGATTCAATCTTAACCAATTCTTGCCTTAACCTTTCAAATAAATTCACTTATATTCGCCGAAATTTCGGCAAAAGCATTTCCCCTGTAAATGCACCATCCCCGAGATTTAACTCGGCTCCAAATATCAACAACCCAACCAACAACAATACCAATAACATCAGCGATCGAATTGAAACGCATTCTAACATATATTGTCCTCTTTTCTATATAACATATCAACTTCCAATCTAACTTCGCATTTCAAACCAATATCAATGTTTTCATATTCTTTGCTAATCAAGATCATTCCAACACAATTCGGAAGTATTTCATGTCCTCTTACAAATTATTTGCTAAATATACAAAAATTCCACCAAAGCCATAATTCATCCGAAACCTCCATTCTTCGGCATAAATATTCATAACACGTTTTCATCTCCCAAATTCATTAGCGACAACCATAATTTGCACCTTAGCAATTCATTTTCATAATTACATAAAACTAGAATAAAATCATATAATTTCCTACAACAACTTAACAATAGATTCTCATGCCAACTTAACCATTCTTCTTTCCTTTACATCACAATACCAACGGATGAATTTATATCGCTATTTTTCCCGTTCTAATCCGTTAAAACTTTAAATAAACTTGTTAGCAATGAAAAGGAACCTTATCCATACCTTAAGAATTCAGCCACCACGTTATCACCCTCCTCCTTGGTTGATTTTTAACCCAAATTGAAGACAACGCAGCGTACAACACTTTTCCCTTCATGGGCTTCGGATTTGGCTCGGATTTTGGTCAAAATTGATTTTTCTTTCTCCAAGGCTTTTTTTCTCTCTATCTCCAGAATTTTCTGGTTGTTCCAGGTCTGAAAATGAGGAGGGAAGTGCTAAAATATCACTTATATAGCATGGGTCATGGGCCTAACCCGGTTGGGCCCGAGTTGGGCCTAGCCCACCGACCTTTCGGACTTAAAACGTTCATATCTCCTTGTCCAGACGTCACCTTGGATCCCACGACCTATGGTTGGAAAGCTAATTCAATTATCTTCAACTTCTATTTCTTGGTATTTTTCCAAATTCCAAACTTATAATACCGTTTTTGCCCCTCAAAGTCAGGTCACCCGAAAACGTTTTCTTAAAAATATTCGCTTGGAGGGCTTCCACTTTGATTTGGCCCAAGGGTCCTTCATGAGTTGTGTTTAACTTTACATACGTGATTCATATGACTTTTCAGATGTTCCAAAAAAATCTCGATGTGTGGGCCCCACCTCGCCTTACAAATAATCCGACGTTCAAAAATACGGGATACAACACTATCAACTTGAGTTTAAATTATGTAGCAACAACATGATTGTCAATTCACTTTTTTTTTTTTTTTTTTTTTTTTTTTTCGAGGAAGCACGTGTCACGCTCATGCTTTGAAAATGCGGGATATAACATCCTCCCTCTTTAGAACATTCGTCCTCGAATGTTCAACCGACCTTATGGGGTTTCATCACACTTCGGGGAGGTCTCTTTCTTTCCTTCAAAATTTTCCGAACGTTATCACATCGTCCCCTTGCGTACTCGCTTTCTTTCTATTCCCGAACATCGTTGTGCTAGAACATTCCAGCCTTAGCTAGTGATGGAACTAGTGTCAATCTACTTTGTAATATCCGTACCATGTCTTTCGTTTGTCCTTAAATTCCGTTCGCTAATGTCTTTCATATATCACGACACCGGGCCGCCGAGACGGCCCACTCGAAACTCTCCTAACAACCAAGATCCGGCCCTTTGGGCCGGCTCCGTCGTTAGGACACACGTGTCCGCTAATACAATCATAGATGAGATATCATACGTATTCATATACATATACATATAATTAGTATCAACTAACCCACAAAATACTTCCGTACACTATTCAACCCTATCCAAATTCCGAGTCGTGACGTACTTTCCGTCTCTCTTCTCTAGTCCGGCTCGTCGCATACTACGTGGCCTTTATGGTCTCCAACCATCTCGTATATTCTAATTTCACTTAGGCCATTCTGGTTTTTCATTTGTCTTTTACAGACTAATTTTTGGAATTTCTTGCATACTTCCCAGGGGGTCACCCATCCTGAAATTACTCCCACCTGAGCACGCTTAACCTCGAAACTTTAGTGGAATTCAGAGCGTCTTAACGTCGCTATAATCGCGTACGCTTTTTCATATGGCCTTTATTACATAACTGGAGCCACCAAAGTTTTACGCATTTCGAGGCATGTTCGTAACACGTCCTTTCTTTTGCAATTACCGTTTTGCCCTTTTCGGTCTTCCATATCACCTTCACAAATTCTTATTATTCAAAATCAGTACACCGCAAATGCCAACAATACCTTACAAAGGTGGCATATGGCTACATATCACCTTCTAGCCATCCGTAACTTTCTTCGTTTCGTATAACGTAACAAATATTTTCGTACTTGCCCTTGTAACCTTTCCATATCGTTACTTGCTTCCTTCCGTCGTATGTAAGGCTTACATATGAAATTTCATTCTCCTATGACTTGGCTCTATCGCACGATCTATGATGTAAAGAAGGTCAACAATCCCTAGATGCCCCGTAGCCTCCCGTTTATGAACGCGGCGCGCTTCACACCATAAACAGGACTCCCATCGGACACGACTTTGCGTACAACCCCTAGGACAAGTACCCTCGCTCGATACCACTTTGTCACACCCTAACCTTATTAGGATGTGATGGGCACCCGACCCTTACTTAGGGCCGAGCGAACCCTCAGACTCTTACCGCATACAAAGTCACGCCAAACTTTTTAAATCAAATAAGATAAAATACATAGCAAAATTTTCAGCAATCTCCTTTCTCGTAGCCTTTAAATCGAACAAATCTATAATTATGCAAAGTTTCATTACATAACACAGACCGACATATCAGCTGATGGAGCTGCGTAC
The DNA here is from genome assembly GCF_029784015.1 of Lycium ferocissimum. NCBI lineage: Eukaryota > Viridiplantae > Streptophyta > Magnoliopsida > Solanales > Solanaceae > Lycium > Lycium ferocissimum. Next base: position 12,312,259 of record NC_081353.1, read on the forward strand.
AGACTGACAATCAATACCCACGACGCTGTCTGCAAAGTCTTTAATATAAATCAAGAAATCATAACAAACAAACTCTGACTTGGCAGCCCTCCGGGAGAATGGAGCTTGCCATCTCTGCTGGAACACCTTCTATAATAACTTCAGCTCATCTAGGAGTACCTGCGTGGCATGAAACGCAGCCCCCGAAGACAAAAGGGGTCGCACGGAAAATGTACCGAGCATGTAAGGCATGCAATACAGAAATGTAACCATAACCGAGACAAACAAGACTAAAAGATAAGTACATTACTCAAAATACCGTACGCTTCTTTTTCGTACACAAATCGTACGTACCGTCTCATATATCAAGGACTACGTAAAAGTAAACGAGTCATCCAAAGTACCGAAATGCTTATTTTACAATCACGCATCGCATGTCCGAAGAGGTGAAGAATATACGTAATGTATCGTGGTCTCACACGTCGACGGAGCACATAACATATCGTATGCTTCGTCGAGGGCACATATCCGCGCTTACGCATCGTACGTATGGTTCGCATAATGTCTCATATCGGACGGAATTCGTAATCGTGCGTACGTACGAGCTATATCGAACGTATCCGTAATCGCAGTCGACGTACGTGTTGTACCGGACAGATTCATAATCGCAGTCGACGTACAGAGATAATTTACGTATTCGTGGTCGTAACCGAAAATACAGTAGGCATAGACAGAGCCTCATCAAAGTCAGAAATGCAGAGGTAAGACATACAGTAATCATGATCGTAATCGCAGGTACGTAAAATGCATAGCTTATCCGTAATATCAAAATGCATACCTTCGTATCGCAAATTATGCATACGTACCATATATTATCATATACATACACCGATATCGCATCCCGCCCAAAGCCGAGGACGCGTAACGTAACCCGCCCTCTAGTACGGGACGCGGTGAACGTACGTATCATATGCCATCCCGGCCACCGTCCCCATATCATCATATCATGAACATAAATGTAACCCGGCCCGCCTATGAGGGACGCGGTGAACAATGCAGGGGAACTCACACGATAATGAACCCGGCCCGGACGCAGCGGGAATGCATTACGTAGGCATGCGCACGATAATCGCATCCCGGCCCGGACGCAAGGAATAGATATATTGAGCCTTGCACGAGCGAGTAGTAGTGAGAAACCATATGCACATAAATCCGACTCAATGGATAGGTATATCGACCGACATCGAGGATTAGAACAAGTTTCGGGTTCTTTCGAGTTACTATTGGAATGTTATGAGCATTTTAAAATACAGAAACCTCTTCGACTCCTTAAGCGATCCGAGATCGTACATGAAGAACATTAAGGCTTACAGGGAATACTCATATCAGAATACTCGGGTCAGAAGACTTATATCCTATAATACTTACATATCCGAATACTCGTAGCCGAATACTTATACCGAATACTTATGTCGTAACATATATATCGTCGAATCAGGATGCTTATATCGAATACTTATATCGGAATATTTACATCGGAATGCTTATATCAAAATATTCAAATCGGATCATTCGTACCAAAGCGTTTATATCGAATAGTCTCGTAATACTTATATCCGAGTTACCAGATACTTATATCAAATTCGGAACAGTAGCCAAAGATTTCCTTAATTATCGTACGGTAATAGAACAAATAGAACAATACAAATAGGTATCGGGAATTATGGGCCCACCTCGGGTTAAGTCGAGGTGGCTTACGTAAATTATGAACATTTGGCCTTATAATGTCATCTACGAAAGTTTCGTGTAATCCAATTCCATTGGTGGAAGTTACATATGTTCAAACTCACTTTTCTTAACTAAACATAATATACCTAATTCAATTATACTGAATGAAAAAGGGTCAAACATAGGCTCGGATTTCTAAGAGTAGAATCGTCCCCGAGGCTCGTATTCAAACCTATTACAACTAAGACATGCCAAAAAAAGAAAGGGTAGGCCTTACATACCTTTTCCGCTGCTTACGCTTCTCCAAATTCAAGTTCCAAGTTCGCCAAAATCTACAATTTGGTCACATTTACCAAATATTAATCATAAAGCCTTAAGGATTCAATCTTAACCAATTATTGCCTTAACCTTTCAAATAAATTCACTTATATTTCGCTAAAATTGACAAAGATTTCCCGTAAATGCACCATCCCCGAGATTTAACTCGGCTCCAAATATCAACAACCCAACCAACAACAATACCAATAACATCAGCAATCGAATTGAAACGCATTCTAACATATATTGTCCTCTTTTATATATAACATATCAACTTCCAATCTAACTTCGCATTTCCAAACCAATATCAATGTTTTCATATTCTTTTGCTAATCAAGATCATTCCAACACAATTAAGTATTTCATGTCCTCTTACAAATTATTTGCTAAATATACAAAAATTCCACCAAAGCCATAATTCATCCGAAACCTCCATTCTTCGGCATAAATATTCATAACACGTTTTCATCTCCCAAATTCATTAGCGACAACCATAATTTGCACCTTAGCAATTCATTTTCATAATTACATAAAACTAGAATAAAATCATATAATTTCCTACAACAACTTAGCAATAGATTCTCATGCCAACTTAACCATTCTTCTTTCCTTTACATCACAATACCAACGGATGAATTTATATCGCTATTTTTCCCGTTCTAATCCGTTAAAACTTTAAATAAACTTGTTAGCAATGAAAAGGAACCTTATCCATACCTTAAGAATTCAGCCACCACGTTATCACCCTCCTCCTTGGTTGATTTTTAACCCAAATTGAAGACAACGCAACAGACAACACTTTTCCCTTCACGGGCCGGGATTCGGGCTCGGATTTTGGTCAAAATTGATTTTTCTTCTCCAAGGCTTTTTTTCTCTCTATCTCCAGAATTTTCTGGTTGTTCCAGGTCTGAAAATGAGGAGGGAAGTGCTAAAATATCACTTATATAGCATGGGTCATGGGCCTAACCCGGTTTTGGGCCTAGCCCACTGACCTTTCGGACTTAAAACGTTCATATCTCCTTGTCCAGACGTCACCTTGGAACCCACGACCTATGGTTGGAAAGCTAATTCAATTATCTTCAACTTCTATTTCTTGGTATTTTTCCAAATTCCAAACTTATAATACCGTTTTTGCCCCTCAAAGTCGGGTCACCCGAAAACGTTTTCTTAAAAATATTCGTTTGGAGGGCTTCCACTTTGATTTGGCCCAAGGGTCCTTCATGAGTTGTGTTTAACTTTACATATGTGATTCATATGACTTTTCAGATGTTCCAAAAAAATCTCGATGTGTGGGCCCCACCTCGGCCTACAAATAATCCGACGTTCAAAAATACGGGATACAACACTATCAACTCGAGTTTAAATTATGTAGCAACAACATGATTGTCAATTCAATTTTTTTTTTTTTTTGAGGAAGCACGTGTCACGCTCATGCTTTGAAAATGCGGGATATAACGTTTATACACCATGGCCAAACGGCATGGGCGACACCTGTAGTGGGGCGTGAGATGATACCGGACGCGGGAGGCCTGGACGCAGGCTAATGCTAATGCTAATACTGATGTTATTCATTATCACACCGTACCTATATGGTCGGGCAGCTTATATATTTATGCATATATGATATGATGATGAGTATGAAAGTAAGTCAGCATGTATGATTTCCATTATGAGTGAGTCAGTTAGTCACAGATTACTCTTCACTGATGCCTCCTTATTTCATTGATGTCTTGTTATTGTTTATGCCTTACATACTCAGTACAATATTCGTACTGACGTCCTTTTCTTCGGATGCTGTGTTCATGCCCCGAGTGGACGGGGAGGTGATCCGCATCCATAGGAGCTAGCGGCCGATTTTGAGAGTACTCCATTTTCCGGAGGTGCCATTGATTATTCTTTTGGTACATATGTATGTATATATATATATATTCAGCATTGGGCACGACGGGGTCCTGTCCCATCCATATGTCTAGTACTCTAGTAGAGGCTCGTAGATACGCTGTGTGGGTAGTATGGTCCCATGGTCTTTATGTATATACATGTATAGCTATATATATATATATATATATATATATATATATATATATAGTTTTGATAGCCGAAGGGCTTATGTTTATTAAAGTAAATGATGATAGTTTTATATGAGTACGAGCATACAGTATGAAGGAGCATAGATGAGTAGTAGAATGAGTGGTGTTCGGTGGTTAGCCCCGGATACCCGTCATGGCCCGTAGCTCTGGTCGTGACAACTAGTCTGAGGGTGAAATGCTATACTAAGTTCATCTCGAGAACCCAACTTCTTCGGCACGGATTGCCAGAAATGGGATGTAAACTGAGTGCCTCGATCCGAAATGAGAGAAATTGGTACACCATGAAAATGAACTATCTCTCGGATGTTGATTCTGGCTAACTTCTCGAAATCATATGTAGTTTGAACGGGTATGAAATGAGCGAACTTAGTCAAATGGTACACAATGACCCAAATAGCATCGAGTTTCCCCAAAGTCTGTGGTAACCCTACCACAAAATCCATAGCAATCCTCTCCCATTTCTACTCTGGTATAGGCATCCTCTAAGTAATTCCACTTGACTTTTGGTGCTCATACTTTACTTGTTGATCATTGAAATACCAATACACAAATCCCGCAATGTCTCTCTTTATACTACACCACCAGTAATGTTGCTGCAAATGTCGATATATCTTTGTAGCTCCCGAGTGAATAGAATACTTCGAATTGTGAGCCTTCTCTAAGATCAATCTAGTCAAACCACCTACCTGGGGGACACATATATGACCCTTGATTGTCAAAACCCCTTATCATCAAGAATTGCCTCTCTTGCTTTTCCTTTTAACACCTTGTCTCAAATTTTGCACAACTTTGCATCCTCAAAATGTTAGGATCTAATCTACTCTAATAAAGAAGATCGTGAATCAACACAATCCAGAACCTTGCCAGGTTCTGAAATATCATGTCTCACAATACTATTTGCCAAGGACTGAACATCTATAGCCAAAGGTTACTCCTCTACATGTAACAATGCTAGGATGCCTATTCTTGCTGCTTTTCGACTCAAGGCATCCACCACTACATTAGCCTTGCCCGAATGATAATGGATCATCATATCATAATCCTTGAGCTTCTCTAACCAACTCTGCTATCTCAAATTGAGATCATTCCGATTGAAAATGTGCCTAACACTTCGATGATCGGTAAAAAGCTCACAATGCACACCATAAAGAGAGTTTTTCTAAATTTTCATTACGAATATTATTGCCGCTAAGTCCAAAAATCATAAATGGGTATAAGCTATCAATATATCCTTCTGCATCAAAACACAACCAAGGCTAATCCATGAAGCATCCCAATACATAGTAAAGCTCTCTCCCTCCACGGGAAGAGTCAAAATCGGAGATATAGTCAATAAAGTTTTGAGCTTTTTGAAAGCTCACCTAGAACTGATTCAACCACTGAAAAGGTACATTCTTCTGAGTCAATCTAGTCTAAGGAGATGCAACAGATGAAAATTCCCCTATATAACGCCGATAATAACTGGCGAGGACAATGAAACTCTGAATCTCAGACACTGAAGTAGGCTTGACCCAATCACGATGCTCATGCTCCGCTCTACTACGAGAGAATATCAAGATATCATCGATAAAGATGATCTTGAAAGAATCCAAGAATAGTCTAAAAACACTGTTCATCAAATCCATAAAGGGTGCTGGGGCATCAGTCAGCCCAAAAGACATAACAAAAAACCCATAATGACTATAACAGGTCCTGAAAGCTGTCTTAGGGATATCGTCCGCCCTAATCTTTAAGTGGTGATAACCGAACCTCAAATCGATCTTAAAAAAGACCGATGCACCCTGAAGCTGATTAAATAAATCATCAACCCCCCGAATCATATTTTCTAAACGAACCTGAGCCAATCCGAATTGATCTTGTAAAAGATTGTTATACCTCGAAAAATTTCATGTCGTCATGTGATAGATAGACTAACGCAGGGTAAGATGTATATGATGTCCCTACAAGTAAGAAGGGGTACTTAACGATTCTAATTAAGATTCCAAAGACATTCGAGGCAAGAGAAGAAAGTTCGTTGAAGAATGTAAAGTATGAGTCATGTTTTGAAAAGGGTTTGCAAAGTACCGAGCTAATGTTGATTTAATAATATCTTGAGGAAAATTTATAACACTCCTTAGATGGTTAATGAGGTGTTAAACAAGTTCTAAGAAGGTTCCATAAGGATTGGAGATCAAACGAATCGACAAGATTAACTTCAGAAAAAAATGGAGGTATACGACCACTTATATGGTCCGTATAACTTTATACGGTCCGTATAAGGAGTCCGTATAACCTTACAGAAAAAGAAATTTCCCTGATGGTGAAATACGATCACTTATACGGACCGTCCAAGGATCCGTATAACTCCTGTCGGGCTGAGTATTTTCCAAGTATAAATATATGTTCCCACTTCTAATTTCTCATTTTTCCAACTTCTCCACTTCTCTCAAGACCTCTAGAAGGTTCCATACATTTCACTAACATAAATTCAAGGGAAATCAAAGATCAAATGCCAAAACTTGTAGAATCAAGTGCAAGAATTCTAGCTAGGGCTAATGGAAGCTAGAAATCCCTTTGGAGTTGAAGTTAGGGTTTTCTCCAAGTGAAGCATTTTCATCCAAAGCCCATTTCTACATAATCAAAGGTGAGTTTTATGATCATTTCTTGTTATTAAGAACATTGAATGGTTGAAAGACTTGGATTACGGAAGAAAGTAGAATATGGAAGCTCAAATGTGAAAATAATGGTGTTCTTGAATAGTAACTTGACTTGAATCATAGTTCTTGACATGTTATGAGTATAAACTTGTTGTGAATAACATTAAGAGTGTTGAAGAAACATTATATGTGAATGAATACGACGTAGTGTGGAAATCATGGTTATGGATGACCTTGAAATGGAATTATGAGAACTGAATCATGTCCAGCTTGATGAAGTTGTTAATAATGTTTGGGAATTGGTTATTATATGGAAAAAGTTGTAGAAACAAAGGAAATGCTGCCCAATTTTCGTTAACACTTAGTCGCTCTAGTTTAAGCTCAAGTATGTTTTCGATTATCTAATCATAACTCTCTTGAATGAAGAATTGCAAGTTTGGAAGAAGAGCGTTTAGGGTTAAGGAGACATAAAGGTATGTGAGGCTAGTCCTTTCTTTTTCTAAGGCATGACTCCTATAATATGACTTCCTTTAACTTTCCACGACTTTCTCATATTTCGGAAATTATGAGTCTATGATTATTAAGAGCTTTTCATGAAATAAAGAAAAGAGATGCGTTGTGAATATGACAATGATGATGATGAGTCTAAGTCTAGAGATTCCAAAGCTTATGATACGATATTCTTATGGAGTTAATGATCCTTATATGATTCCTTGATATTTTTCATTGTTGCTAGACTCACCTTATAATTTTAATTCCTTCAAGGTGAGACATGATGATCATGACTACTCCATAAAGGAATCGGGGGTTCTCGACCTTACGTCACCCCGATAGATTTGTAGCTTTTAATCGATTTCTAATGTATGCTTTATGATAAGTATAAAATGATGAGGTTACACTGTGCCTAGATGGCCGGACATGACACAGCTAAGGCGGGAGACTTATGATTACACCGTGCCTATTTGGCCAGACATGACACCACTAAGGCGGGCTGCTTATGATTACACCGTGCCTATTTGGCCGGACATGACACCGCTAAGGCGGGCTTCTTATGATTACACCGTGCCTATTTGACCGGACATGACACCGCTAAGGTGGGCTGCTTATGATTACACCGTGCCTAGAGGGCCGGACATGACACCACTAGTGGGCGGCGTGCGATGATTACCCGGACGCGGGTTAACGATAATGGTATATTTGATATGTATAACATGTGTCTTCCTTTAAAAGTTAAGCAGGCATAGTATTCGCCCTAAGAGGAAATTGACATACAGGTTATATCTTCGCCTCATGTTTCATTGTGTCACACCCTAATTTCTGTTAGGGTGTGATGGGCACCCGACCCTTATTTAGGGCCGAGCGAACCCGCTGACTCACATAATACTCGTAATCACGCTGGCTCTCAAATCATGACACAAATACATAACGAAAATCTTTCGAAGAATAACATGCTTTTTGCCTTCCTTGAATCAAAGAAAATCTATAACATATAAAACTTTTAATACAATGCGTAATGATACATCAACTTACATAGCCACTTACATAACTGACATCTAATACCCACGACACTGTCTGCAAAGTCTCTAACACAGAACATGATACCATAGCACAATGCTCTAACTCGGCAGCACTCCGAAGAATATGGAGCTCGCCAATCCCACTGGAACATCTTCTAATAATATCTTCAGCTCGTCTGGGTGTACTGCTGGGTACGAAACGCGACCCCGAAGAAAGGGGTCATGATGGGAATATGTACCGAGTATGTAAAGCATGAAATACGAAGAAGGGATCATACTGAAGTAAGGAGTACGGAAAATCATAAAACTTGCCTTCGAAAAGATTTATCATGCCTATCAAAATCATATAATCATCATGTATACATATAGCGTGTCCCGGCCCTCTAACGAGGGACTCGGTGTATCAAATCATCATAAGCATGTACATATAGCGTGTCCCGGCCCTCTAATGAGGGACTCGGTAAATAAAATCATGTCATCATCATGTATGCATGCATGTACATATATATATATATAGCGTGTCCCGGCCCTCTAGTGAGGGACTCGGTGAATAGCGTGTCCCGGCCCCGCTAGCAAGGGACTCGGTATGCCATCCTGGCCGCCAACCCCACATCATCACATCATCATATACATATATATATATATATATATATATATATATATATATAGCGTGTCCCGGCCCTCTAGTGAGGGACTAGGTGAATAATGCAAGCGAGTTGCACGAATGCGTGTCCTGGCCCGGGTCTCAGTGAAAGACATATTGAGCTTCGCACGAGCAGAGTAGTGAGAAACCATATGCACATAAATCATCATAACAGACTCAATGGATAAGCAAGTAGTCGACGCTCGAGCTAAAACAATAATCATGTTAGGTTCTTTTAAAAAAAAAAAGATCGTATCAAATCCGTTCTAAATATTTCTGTCACGACCCAACTAGGGGCCGCGACGGGTACCCGATACGCATACCGAGCACCCCTTATTTTACATCTTATTCTTATTACTAAGTGGGCCGTATGAACGCTAGTGTTTTTTTTTCCTCAACAATATCGATAATCGCATACTTATAAACGAGTAGTAGTAATCAACTGTACTGACATATTGCACGGCGACAAGGACAACTAAACTATGAAACATCTGACTGTACATATCTGTCTACGAGCCTCTAAACAAAATACATGTAATTACAAGTAGCTGACTTTGCTGTGTTTAAGTACATATACACAAAAGTAGTACCCAAAACAGAAGCTCCGGAACAACTGGAGCGCTTCTCGTTGTACTGCTGAAAGAGCCCCTAGGAGTCGAACCCGCCAACCTGTCTACCTCGCGTGGTACGCAGAAGCACCCCCGAAGAAAAATGGGCCGCACGAGCGTTGTACCGAGTATGCAAGCCATCAGAAAAATAATACAATGAAGCATGTAACATATGAGTAACGACATGTGGGTCCGTAGATCATACAACAAGACAAGAGGATAACCTGTACCTGTAAGTGCCTCTCAGGCGGATGTCATGCTTGCTTATTATTATTTTCTTTAAAACATTTCTTGTCATATACATATGAAAATAGAACATGTCATAGCGCCGAAATACATCGGCTCGCCCACATATGTCCCGCGTTCGGGTATCCCGCGTCCGGGATGGAATTACGCCAGCTGACTAGGTGGCAATGCGTCTATAGCGCAACATGTGTCCCTTTCCCACATTTCCCCATTTTCATATACATATCGTATACATGTCATATACATATAATATAAGCAGCATGCATGAGAACCCAAAGAAAGTCATATGTCTATCGGAGTGACGTAAGGTCGGTAGCCCCCGATTACCTTATGGAATAACCACGGTCGCTTCGTCTCACCTTGAAGGAACAATCTTTATAAGGCGAGACCATCAACGGATAGCAACACCACGAGAAAACATAAAATAAGATTATAAAGCTTCTATGAAAGAAGTAATGGAAACCAATACGCACATACATCGAGACTCGAGTAACGAACATAAAAAAACATGGTCATCATGTCCTATTGGGTCATCCACGAAGATTTCAAGGCATTCCGATTTTATTTACAAAAGTTACGGGCGTTTGAAAATTACTTTACCTTAAAGCGTAAATTATGGATTCAATTCTACTGAATGAAAAAGGAATAAATTCAAGTGTCGTTTCCGAGGAGTAGGACTTTTCCCGAGGGTCGGATTTCGACCTATAATAACTAGGACATGCCAAGAGAAGGAGAGGTGGCCTTTACATACCTTTTCCGCTTTGCACACGTCTCCAAACTCAAGCTTCAAGTTCGCCAAAATCTACAATTTGGTCACAATTACCAAATGTTAATTTGTAAGGCTTTAAGATGTCAATCTTAACCAACACTCGTCTATAAATAAAATTTGGGCAGCATCTCCCCTATACGTATAACATCCTCGAGAATTCGACTCGGCCATATTATCACTCAACAAATCCGAGAATAGAACTCGGCCAAATCGTCAACCAACAATACCAACAAGCCACTTATATTCATTTCAACTCTATACAATTCTATTAAATGAAATTCAACACAATTCCATGCAATTCAATACAATTGAATTCACATGATATTCCAACAACTCCATCAACATACTACTTACCCAAAACCTTCTAATTTTAATGAAACAACAACAAAATATTTCCTTCTTTCAAATTCAATCACAACAGCCCAATTTTCACTCCTCCAAACCATTAAATCCTTATTCTTACATCATAGAACCTACCATAACAACAATTTCCATTCTAAGTAAAAATCAATTCGCCACACCCTTCCATTATCTATACCATTCGGCCAACACACCCATATGCATGTTTTTCATGGATTTCCATATTTTCCATACATTACAACAACAACCAACACACAACACAACACAACATGACACACACAACACATACACACACACGGATTGCCCTTGCAGGTCACGGCCACACACACACACCCTTCCATCACATGAATTTCATCCATTTTTATGCACCACAATATATTTACGCATCCACAACATATAAGAAAAGTTCAAACCTTACCTTTTTACTTTGAACCTTCACTTGGCTTGCAATTGAAGACTTGCCAAGACTTGTGTTTTCCTTGCTCCAAATACACCTCACTATGTTAAGAGCCCTTCAAGGAATTGTTTGGCTATGAAGAACAAGTTGGAAACTCCCTCTCTTTCTCTTTTTTTTTTTTTTCTCTTCGGTTTTTTTTTCATCAAGGCCGAATGGCCATGTTTTTTTTCCTCTTTCTTTCTTGCTTTCCAAGCTATTGAAAATTCTAGAGAAAATAAGATGAATAAGTCATCTTTCCCCCATATATATACTTGGTCCCCTCTAATGATAATTAGACATATTGCCCCTATGCTTGGCTTGAATTCATTTAGCCAAGTTTTGGGAGTGGGGTCCACGGCCAAGTGGCCCCTTTTCTTGAAATTTCTAGAGAATTTCCTTTAATTCATGAGAATCATTTCCCTTAGTTCCAAATTTTCCCCTAGCCTTCCTCCATATTTCCATGAGTCATATTGCGACATTCCCTTTTTACCCCTGGCCTTTCTTAATATTCCCACTTTAAGGTTTTTCCATAAGCAACTTGTGTCTCAAACTAGGCCAAAGTGTGGCTTACCATCAACTTGTGTCACTTGCCTTGACTCACCCGAGGGTACAAAATACGGAATGTAACATCCTCCCCCCCTTTAGAACATTCGTCCTCGAATGTTGAACTGGCCTTATAGGGTGTTACCATACTTCGGGGAGGTTTCCCTTATGGTTGTCGTACACAATCACTTAACACGTCCGTTCAGATACTTTGGTTGACTTATACTTTCTTATTATACCATACTTCATAGGACGCCGTCTTGGTTGTCCCTTTTATATCTACTGATCTCTTCCGGTTATCTCCCTTGGTTGTTCTCTATATTTGCGTCATACTGCACCCATCGTCAACTTGTTTCTACGCCTTTTTTTTTGTAGTTGCTCGATGTGCCAACATATCCCAAATTCTTGTTACCCTCTCATTCGCAACATTTCCAACCGCTATTTAAACTTACCCCGATTCTGGAGCCGTGCTATACTTGTTCCCTTGTCACCGAAATACCCCGCCCAACTCGATCTACGCAACCTCTATTACGTTTCCAGTTATCCCATATACTTTAATATCATCTAAGCTACCCTAACTTCACATTTTTCCTCTATATCTATATTTATGAAATTTTTGGGATATTTCCCAGTCTAATATATTAGCATCCACTCCCCTGCACGGGCTTTGTCACGTAATCCAGGACAAACTGGGGTACTAGTCACTTCCGACACGCCTTCGGAACATACTTTTCTCTTTTAATTACTATTTTAGCCCTCTCGACCCTTAATACTCACTTCTTGCCTATGCGTACAACTACCTTTCGTCCAGGATTTCCAGATTCCCATCAGCAATACAAAGAATGACACATGACAGTATAGAGTTTAGATCGATCAACATATATACTTTATAAAGGAATACCGATAGGGTACCTGTAGCTGTGTCCGGGGAAGGCTCAGGATCCTGCTGTCTCGTCAGTGCATATATGCGGTTCTGAGGACCGCCTGTACTAGGCGCTCCTCCTCTGCCTCGACCACGACTGGCTGGAGCCTCGGGACGTTCGTCCGGGAGGGCGCACGGTCGATGACGAACCGATGGCGAATCCGCGGGGCCGAGTTTGGTCTCTCCCGACCTCCGGGAGGGCCACGCATCAAGTGGTCGGTCGACCACGTACAAAACAAGCACCCGTGCAAGGTAGCATCTGCCCCGCAGTGTGGCTTGCACACCGAGTACATCGCAGGTGTGGGTGGCCCTGTTCTATTTGAATCGGCCTACATCTTGCCGGGACACAAGCTCGGCACTCGACCTGATGGGTTTCCGAATACCCGGAATGCCGTGGTGCCCGCCCCCTCTATACTCACTGCTCCAAAAGATCGGCCCCTTTTTCTGGAGCCCCTATTCGAATCACGCTCGCCCCTCTGTTGCGCGCGCTCCTCCGTGTTTCGGGGCGTGGGCTCGAATGCGAGCGATAGTCATCCCGTCTCCGGAGTGGCCGTGCAAGTCTTTTAGCTAAATGTGGACTCAGCCCTCTTACGTACCAATGCACACGATCCCCATTATCCACTACCGTGGCCGGGGCATTCCCGGCTAACGAGTCAAAACGGAGATCGTATTCCCGATCACTCATATTTCCCCGTCCGAGATTCGAGAACATATCGCCGAGCCGTCGAACCTCGGTGGTGGTAGTGTCACAGAAATGCCTCAGTGAACTCTCGCCAAACCGGGGGAGGCGCATTTTCTCTCCTCGAGGAGATCTAATTATTATACCAAATTTCTGCTATTTTGTACCCTCGGGTGAGTCAAGGCAAGTGACACAAGTTGATGGTAAGCCACACTTTGGCCTAGTTTGAGACACAAGTTGCTTATGAAAAAACCTTAAAGTGGGAATATTAAGAAAGGCCAGGGGTAAAAAGGGAATATCGCAATATGACTCATGGAAATATGGAGGAAGGCTAGGGGCAAATTTGGAACTAAGGGAAATGATTCTCATGAATTAAAGGAAATTCTCTAGAAATTTCAAGAAAAGGGGCCACTTGGCCGTGGACCCCACTCCCAAAACTTGGCCAAATGAATTCAAGACAAGCATAGGGGCAATGTGTCTAATTATCATTAGAGGGGACCAAATATATATATGGGGGAAAGATGACTTATTCATCTTATTTTCTCTAGAATTTTCAAGAGCTTGGAAAGCAAGAAAGAAAGAGGAAAAAAAACATGGCCATTCGGCCTTGAAGAAAAAAAAATCGAAGAGAAAAAAAAAGAAAGAAAGAGAAAGAGAGGGAGTTTCCAACTTGTTCTTTATAGCCAAACAATTCCTTGAAGGGCTCTTAACATAGTGAGGTGTATTTGGAGCAAGGAAAACACAAGTCTTGGCAAGTCTTCAATTGCAAGCCAAGTGAAGGGTGTTCAAGTAAAAAGGTAAGGTTTGAACTTTCTTATAGGTTGTGGATGCGTAAAATATATTGTGGTGCATAAAAATGGATGAAATTCATGTGATGGAAGGGTGTGTGTGTGTGGCCGTGACACGGGGCAATCCGTGTGTGTGTATGTGTTGTGTGTCATGTTGTGTTGTGTTGTGTTGTGTGTTGGTTTGTTGTTGTAATGTATGGAAAATATGGAAATCCATGAAAACATGCATATGGGTGTGTTGGTCGAATGGTATAGATAATGGAAGGGTGTGGCGAATTGATTTTTACTGAGAATGGAAATTGTTGTTATGGTAGGTTCTATGATGTAAGAATAAGGATTTAATGGTTTGGAGGAGTGAAAGTTGGGCTGTTGTGATTGAATTTGAAAGAAGAAAATATGTTGTTGTTGTTTCATTAAAATTAGAAGGTTTTGGGTAAGTAGTATGTTGATGGAGTTGTTGGAATATCATGTGAATTCAATTGTATTGAATTGCATGGAAGTGTGTTGAATTTCATTTTAATAGAATTGTATGAGTTGAAATGAATATAAGTGGCTTGTTGGTATTGTTGGTTGACGATTTGGCCGAGTTCTATTCTCGGATTTGTTGAGTGATAATATGGCCGAGTCGATTCTCGAGGATGTTATACGTATAGGGGAATCTTGCCCAAATTTTATTTATAGACGAGTGTTGGTTAAGATTGACATCTTAAAGCCTTACAAATTAACATTTGGTAATTGTGACCAAATTGTAGATTTTGGCGAACTTGAAGCTTGAGTTTGGAGACGTGTGCAAAGCGGAAAAGGTAGTAAAGGCCACCTCTCCTTCTCTTGGCATGTCCTAGTTATTATAGGTCGAAATCCGACCCTCGAGAAAAGTCCTACTCCTCAGAAACGACACTTGAATTTATTCCTTTTTCATTCAGTAGAATTGAATCCATAATTTACGCTTTAAGGTAAAGTAATGTTCAAACGCCCGTAACTTTTGTAAATAAAATCGGAATGCCTTGAAATCTTCGTGGATGACCCAATAGGACATGATGACCATGTTTTTTTATGTTCGTTACTCGAGTCTCGATGTATGTGCGTATTGGTTTCCATTACTTCTTTCATAGAAGCTTTATAATCTTATTTTATGTTTTCTCGTGGTGTTGCTATCCGTGATGGTCTCGCCTTATAAAGATTGTTCCTTCAGGTGAATGAAGCGACCGTGGTTATTCCATAAGGTAATCGGGGGCTACCGACCTTACGTCACTCCGATAGACATATGACTTTCTTTGGGTTCTCATGTCGCTTATATTATATGTATATGACATGTATACGATATGTATATGAAAATGGGGAAATGTGGGAAAGGGACACATGTTGCGCTATGCACGCATTGCCCCGGTCACCGGCGTAATTCCATCCCGGACGCGGGACATATGTGGGCAAGCCGATGTATTTCGGCGCTATGACATGTTCTATTTTCATATGTATATGACAAGAAATGTTTAAAGAAAATAATAATAAGCAAGCATGACATCCACGAGAGGCACTTACGGAGCACAAAAGTTATCCTCTTGTCTTGTTGTATGATCCGGACCCACATGTCGTTACTCATGTTACATGCTTCATTGTATTATTTTTTCTCATGGCTTGCATACTCGGTACACACCGCCGTACCGACCCCTTTTCTTCGGGGGGGCTGCGTCTCATGCCACGCGGTGGAAAAGCGGGTTGGCGGGTTCGACTCTGAGGCTCTTTTCGGTCTGGCGAAGCGCTCCAGCTTGTTCGGGAGCTCGTTTTGGGTACTACTTTTGTGTGTATATGTACTTAAAACAACAAAGTCAGCTACTTGTAATTACATGTATTTTGTTTAGAGGCTCGTAGACAGATATGTACAGTCAGATGTTTCATAGCTTAGTTGTCCTTGTCGCCGTGCAATATGTCAGTACAGTTGATTACTACTACTCGTTTATAAGCATGCGATTATCGATACTGTTGAGAAAAAAAAAACGCTAGCGTTCATACGGCCCACTTAGTAATAAGAATAAGATGTAAAATAAGGGGTGCTCGTACGCGTATCGGTACCTGTCGCGGCCCCTAGTGGGTCGTGACGAAGTGGTATCGGAAGCGAGGGCGGTCTGGGTTTGTACGAGCCGTGTCTAGTAGAGTCCTGTTTATGGGTGTGTAGCGCGCCACACTTATGAACAAGAGGCTGCAGGGCATTTTGGAAATATGACCTTCTTTGCATTCTAGATCGTGCGATAGAGCTATGTTATCGGCCCCTATATTCTTTCTATCCCGTTATGGTTTCGGTAATGCGGTGACGAGGAAAAATGCCACATGATGCCCGGGAAGGGCAAAGATTCTTTGGCCGAAAAGAGTTGGGCGCAGAGCCACCAGCGGGGGTAGAAGAAAGGCGAGTCTCACAACGAGGCTTCTCCGTCTTCCTCGTGTCGCTCAGTGCCAGATAGAGGCTCCGGCCCCCGGCGGCCTCGGGCCGGCGAGGTAACGGAAGTTATCCATTCTTGGACCCAGTTAGTCGCCGCACAAGCTCAGCGGCAAAATACGGGCCAAGGGGACAGGGCGGTGAGCGCCAGAGCCCGTGATTTTATCACCCTAAATCCTCCGAAATTCTATGGATCGAAACCAGAGGAAGACCCACAAAGTTTTTTAGATGAAATGCTGAGGACGCTAAAGATAATACATGCTTCGGAGACCGAGTCAGTAGAGTTGGCCTCGTATAGATTGCGGGATATAGCAATTTCATCATTAAAACTGCATTAAAATACATTTAAGGGATCGCTAGCGCATATCAAGTCAATCCGAGCCCGCTCGTAAAAGTTACGGGTCTTACCTATCATGGAACCTCATGCGAACATATCGAAGCGATCCGAGCCTTTCGGTGAAAGTTATGGACGTTCGTAGTTTCTAATCGTTTAAACAACAAAACTCTTTTGAAAACAAACTTTTATGCAATCTTTGAACCATTCATGCGAAAACATAAAGACCATAATTTGACAAGATTAAGAATATGAATATCAAGAAACAAATATGGATCATAAACATGTTCGGATCGCAAGAGTAGAATTACCTCGGGGTGCGTGTCGCACATAACTTACTTTTCACTCAAGACATGCCAAAAAAGAAGTGGTTAGCTATATACCTCGATCGCTTCCTAAGCTAATCAGACTCAAGTCTCGACTCTCCAAGGTCTACACAACGTCAATAGATATCGAATATTAGTCATAAACATCGAAGAATCCAATTCCAAGCCATTACTTTATTTACGTAATTAAAGATTTTCGTAAATGCCACACCCCGAGAATTCCGACTTCCGCCAAACTCATCAACAACCATACCAACAACATACTAGCAACGTCAATAACCAATTAAACCACGTTCTAACATCAATAATAACGCTGGTATAATCTTGGCGTGTTAAGTTTACATTCGAATTGACGCTTAAACCAAACACCAAAACTCTTCCAAATTCATGAATTACCCCAAAAATTCCCCCCAAAAATTGTCATTAACATAAATATAAAA
>NC_081353.1:12330151-12345153 GCF_029784015.1 Lycium ferocissimum
TCCCAAGTGGATCGGTGCGAGCTGTAGGTCGTGACCAAAAACTAAAGAAAAGTTTCAAGGCCTTTCCCCGTAGGAGTGTAGCTCGAAATTGATCCCAAAAAGGTTTAAGATGTCGGATATCCCAAAATATGACGGGACAACGGATCCGCAAGAACACATAACCGCCTACACCTGTGCCATAATGGGCAATCATCTAGAGGATGATGAAATTGAGTCGATAATGTTAAAAAAGTTCGGTGAGACATTGACTAAGGGAGCCATGCAATGGTATTGCACGGCGCACGACCTTTCTATTTCATCTTTCGAGCTGCTCGCAGATGCCTTCGTAAAGGCTCACGCCGGGGCCCGGAAGGTGCAGGCGAGAAAGGCCAATATATTCAAGATCATCCAAAAGGACGACAAATGGCTCAGGGAGTTCATGACAAGATTCCAGAAGGAAACGATGTTGCTTCCCCCGATTCCGTTAGTGGATGGCTCGAGGCTTTCGCGAAGGGACTTAACCCTGAAGTTCCGACGGATGTACTGTAACGGTATGAATCAGAATACGGGCGGAGAACGATTGGCGGGCTCTGCGGGTGGAATTAGTCGGATAAAACATTCGGACGGTGAGGAGGGTAATAGAAGACGAGAATTTCAGTCCCGAGGGATAGATATCACCCGTATCCCCGACCCCGAGGGTCCGCCGAGGTCGGATAAGGAAAAAAAAACGATACTGGACCGGGTACAGCGAGAGGTGACAAGCGAAGCGATCGCAGCTTAGGGAGCGAGGTTTACGATTCGAAACAACACTATTGGGATATCGACAAGCAAAGCTTGGGGTTGTCGAGGCCTGGCTTCAACGTTGACTCGGAGCTATTGTAACGCTAATCGGTTGCATCGGGGGGCCTTGAATGGCCAAGGCGGCATTTTGCGGACCGACCTTTCGCAATGGGATCAATCGATATACGGTATCATGGCAACTCGTGGACATCGGACCGACGAGCGTGTTAAGGGGCGGTACACCTAGGTAAAGAACGGTCGTCTCGGGGTTACGATTGAACAAGCGAAAAGTCACTTCGAACGAGAGGAAACGAGGAAGAAGACCGATCGAGAGGAACCTCGACATATGATGCCTTGATCGTTGGTAGGTGAAAATACCCTCGAGGTCCCGACGACAAAAAGACAAAAGACCCTCCAAATCACTCGAGAAAAAAAGGACCAAAGGATTACGGACGGGCGGATGGATTTATCTCCTTCGGCTACGAAAGATGTGGAGGGCATCATTCAACCGCACAAAAAGATGCTTTGGTAATTTTACATCCTTATAAATAAAACTCATGTGAAACGTATTTTTATTGATCCAGGTAGCCCGGCCAAGATTATCCAATGGAAGGTTGTGGAGTAGCTGGGACTATTGGATCGAATTGTACCAAAGAGCCCGAGTCCTAAACGGGTTTAATATGGCATGTGAAATTACAAAGGGCGAGAACACACTGCTAGTGAACGCGGCCGGTGTACTTCAAAGACACTAAGTTCTATGTCATTGACGGGGAGATGAGATACAACATCTTGCTCAGAAGATCGTGGTTGCACATCATGAGGGTGATACCTCCAACCTTGCACCAAATGCTGAAATTCCCAACCTCGGAGGGAGTAAAAATCATTCATGGAGAGCAACCTGCGGCAAAAGAAATGTTCGCAGTTGAAGAAGTTGTTCAAACACCGAGGAAAGCCATGCACGAGAGTGCGGAGGACGCGAATGAAATAAGAGCCAAATAGCAATCACAGGACGAGGACCCAGCCAGATTCAAGAGAGAGGAAAGATAGACATGGAAGAAGATGACTTCGGGGTTCCCAGGTTTTTTGTACTACCTGATGACTCGAACTCAACAAAATCAACTTTGGAAGAGCTTGAACAAGTCATTTTGTTCGTCCATCTACCGAACAAAAAGGTATACCTGGGCATGGGGTTAACCTCGGAGCTCATCAGTAAATTAATCAAATTTCAACAAGCTAATGCCGATTATTTTGCATGGTCCCACTTAGATATGACAGGTATTCCTCCCGAGGTCACCACTCATTGGCTGATCCTTGATCGGAAGTTCACTCCGTTGAAGCAAAATCAGAGACCAATGGCCGAGGTCAAGCCCAAATTCATCAAGGAAGAGGTAATAAAGTTATTAAAAATAGGATCCATCCGGGAGGTTAAATACCCGGATTGGTTAGCCAACGTGGCAGTTGTACCAAAAAAGGGTAACAAATTTAGAGTGTGTGTGGACTACAAAAATTTGAACTAAGCATGCTCGAAGGATTCCTTTTCTTTGCCTAACATCGATTGCATGATCGATGCGATGGCTGGTCATGCAATATTAAGCTCTCTTGACACCTACTCCGGGTACAACCAAATCCGGATGAACCCGGAAGATCAGGAAAAGACTTCTTTCATAACCAAGGACGGAACGTACTGCTATAACGTGATGCCATTCGGGTTAAAAAATGTCGGTGCTATATATCAATGCCTAGTTAACAAGATGTTCGAATAACAAGTAGGTAAAACAATGAAAGTTTATATTGATGATATGCTAGTCAAGTCCCTGGAAACAGGGACCATTTGAAGCATTTGCAGGAAACCTTCGATATACTGCGCAAATACAACATAAAGCTGAACCCAGAGAATTGCGCCTTTGGAGTAGGTTCAGGTAAGTTCCTGGGTTTCATGGTGTCAAACCGAGGAATCGAAATTAACCCGGATAAGATCAAGGCCATTGATGACATCCGAGTAGTCGAGAATGTGAAGGACGTACAGAGATTGACCGGAAGGATTGCGGCCTTGAGTAGATTCATCTCTCGATCTTCGGATAAAAGCCACCATTTTTTCTCGCAGCTTAAAAAGAAAAATGACTTCGTATGGACACCAGAGTGTCAGCTGGCCTAGAAGAATTGAAAAGGTATTTATCGAGCCCGCCTCTACTGCACACCCCGAAGGTAGACGAGCAGCTGTACTTATATTTGGCAGTGTCCAAAATCACGGTAAGCGGAGTGCTAGTCCTAGAGGAAGAATGTATGCAATTCCTAATTTATTATGTTAGTAGAACTTTGGGAGATGCGGAGAAATACTATCCCCACTTAGAAAAATTGGCCCTAGCTTTATTGAGTGCATCAAGAAAGTTAAAGCCTTATTTTCAGTGTCACCCTATATGCGTAGTAACAACAAATCCATTAAAAAATGTTATGCACAAACCGGAGTTATCTAGTAGGTTGGCAAAATGGGCAGTCAAAATCAGTGGATATGACATCGAATACATACCCCGAACGGCTATAAAGTCTCAGATTTTGGCAGACGTTAGAGGATTGTACCCCCACAATGGTGCTCGAGATAGAGAAAGAACTTCTTTTAACCTCGGGTAAAACCTCGAGGATCTGGACCCTTTACACGGATGGAGCTTCTAATGTGAAAGGGATCGGGCTTGGGATTGTACTTAAAGCCCATGAGAGGGATATCATCTGGCGGTCCATAAGAACTTTGAAATTAACTAACAATGAAGCCAAGTATGAGGCTATGATTGCAGGTTTGGAGCTAGCCAGGAGCTTGGGAGCAGAGATCATCGAAGCGAAATATGACTAACTCTTGGTCGTGAATTAATTAAGTAGGGTTTTTGATGTAAAAGATGATAGGATGCTAAAATACTTGGGGAAGATACAAGTGGTTTTACATCAATTCAAATAATGGACTATGCAGCATATGCCGAGGGAACAAAACACCGAGGCTGATGCATTGGCTAACTTAGGTTCTTCGGTAGGAACGAAAGAATTCATCTCCGGTACGGGGTCCAATTAATGAACTCTACCGTTGAAACCAGCCACGCCTAAGGCAACATGGCAAGTTTAACTTGTGACTGGCGGAAAAAATACATAGAATACCTCACGGAGGGAAAATTACCAGCGGATCTTAAGGAGTCACGAGCTCTTATGACCAAGGCATCAAGATATAGCTTAATCAAAGGAAAATTATACTAACATTCATTCTACGATCCTTTAGCCAGGTGTATGGGACCCAGAGAGACGATTATTCAATGCGCGAGGTCCACGAAGAAACCTATGGTAATCACTCCGGAGCTGAGTTATTAGTTCGGAAGCTGATTTGAGCCGAATACTACTGGGATCATATGGAAGAAGACACAAAGAATTATGTTCGAAAATATTACCGATGTCAAAGGCACGCCCTAATGATCCATCAACTGGGGGAATTGCTTCATTCGGTATTGTCCCCATGGCCATTCATGAAATGGGGAATGGACATTGTCGGCCCTTTGCCTTGGGCACCAGGTAAGGCTCATTTTATTTTGTTGATGACTGACTATTTTTCTAAATGGGTTGAAGCACAGGTTTTCAGAAAGGTAAATGAAAAAGAGGTTATCAACTTCATATGGGATCACATCATATGCCGGTTCGACATCTCGACTGAGATCACATGTGACAGTGGCCGAAAATTCATAGGTAACAAAGTCAATAATTTCATTAAAGGCCTAAAGATCAAGAAAATAATGTCCACTCCGTATCATCCGAGTGCGAACGGACAGGCATAATCAACGAAAAAGACTATTACTCAGAACTTAAGGACACGGTTGGATAATCCAAAGGCAGGTGGAAAGAAATCTTGCCGGAAGTACTGCGGCTTACAGGACGACCTCGAAGTAGAGCACCGGTGAGACATCATTTTCTTTGGTATATGGAGCGGAGGCGCTGATCCCAATTGAAGTCGGGGAACCGAGCCTGAGGTTCCAATACGCCTCAGAGGAGTCAAATGATGCGGCTATGGCAGTAAAACTCGACTTAACGGAGGAACTATGTGAAACCGCACTACTTCGTCTGGCAGCACAAAAATAACAAATGGGCAGATACTACAACCAAAGAACCAACCTTCGGCACTTTCAAGTTGGGGACTTAGTCCTTCGAAAAGTCACACTACACACAAAGAACCCTAATGAGGGGACACTTGTACCGAACTTGTAAGGGCCATACAAAGTAATCGGTATAACCGGCAAAGGTTCGTACCAACTCGAGTCGGAGAATGGATAACAGCTGCTAAGCAATTGGAATATAGCACACATGATAAGATACTATTGTTAAGGTATGACCCGTACCCTCTTCGTGAATTTTTTAACTTACCTGTTTCGATCCCTACAGGAGCAAACCCGAATGAAGTTGAAGAAAATTAGAGTAGGCCTGAAAACATGTGTTGTACTCTTTTTCCCTTAGCTCGGTTTTGTCCCGAAGTGGGTTTTTCGGCAAGGTTTTTAACGAGGCAACAACGTAAAGCGTGTTACTTTAATGGAGAAGACTAGCCAAGTGCTGGGACCGGGGACTGCTCGGTATCAACGATAGTGTTTCTCTTCTCATACTTCAAACACAAACACTAGGGGACTATCATATAAGCCTAACGGGGCCAAATCGATTATATCATATAAGCCCAACAAGGCCAAATCAAGTGTTTATCATTTATTTGAAAATTCCAAAGATTAGGATTTGTTGTAAAGGCCAAACAACCGAATGAGTCATTCTTGAGTAGTCTATTTTGTTACGGCAAAAATTGAATACCCTTCGGCAGTTGTACCTAACAAGTTTGTGTAATGAGAAAAACACTTCGGATTAAGCTTTGCATGTATTGGCATAAAATACTACTTTGCGAATATCCACTTCGCATTGGTAAGTCCGTTTTACTTCTAAGTTCATGAACAACCCTGAACCTGGGTCTATGAACTATGGACCATCGCCAATGATCAATGAACAAAATAAGGGCTTGGCTTCAGGTAAGTCCTAGGCGAATCAAGCCCGACTAATATACAAAGGCTCTGAAAGTCTCAGAGTAGACTTAGCCTAAGGGAAAAGACTCAAAAATGCTTAAGTCTGAAAGGTTGGAAATATCAACCCAAATGCCCGAAGTGATTTGGAGACGGCTGAATTCACGAGCATAAAATATGCAATGTCGGCAACCCTCGATGCAAAACTCATTTGTTTTCAAAGGTGACTCACCTTAAACAACAAACTCATATAAAGGCCAGCCAAGGTCAAGCCTAAACTTATATTTGAATAAGTTATCAGTGAGAATATATTTCGTCCAAATAGACATTAAGTAAACAATGTTTAAAAATTTCAAAAATTGAGAAGATCGGTCTTAAAAGACATTAATGAAACAAACACTTCCATAATATATACATAAGGCCAGATACTAACGTGGACAAAAATTTAGAAGCACAAAAAAAAATATACATCTTTCTAGCCTAGGGTCCTAGCTACTCCTCCTCAGAGGAATCTAACTCCTCGAAATTAGCAGGATTTTCTTCCGAACTGTCGCCCAAAAGAGCTTTCAGGGTCCGAGTCTTTGCTTTCTCGGCCTGAGCAATCTTTGCGCCTATGTCCTTAATGTCGCGCTGGACTTTTTGAAGGGTAAGAAAATGGGTTTTCCATTTTATATGCACAGCTCGCAAAGTAGAACGGTCATTGGTAGAACGGTCATTGGCAGCGTTGACGTCGGCATCAGCTTGGGCCTGGATCCAGTCCCGCTCAGACAAGGCCTGCTGTATCTGGGTCGTTAGCCCGGCATTTTACTAGGATAGCACACTCAGATCTCGGTTGGCCAGTTCTAGTTGTTCGTTGCGACCTTCGACAGACTTGGCCTAGGTATCGGCCTTCTCTTGGGCCACCCTCGAACATTCCTTTTCAGAATCACGCTCAGCAATGAGGTGGCCAATCTCGGCCTTGGCAGCATGAAGCTCTTGCCTTAGACGGACATTAGCAACTTCCTCCTCCTTAACTACAGCCTCGCTCGCTTTCCTGTTCGAGCCTCAGTTTGTCCACCGTAAGAACGGTATACTTCTCAAGTAAGTTCGCTAAGTCATTCTCGACACGGAGTTTGCCTTCCTTGGCAGCCATAAGCTCGGCCTTGAGTACCGAGGGGTCACCCACTGATAGCAGTTGATCTTCTTTCTGCTGTAAAAGGATCTTAAATTTTTTGGTCTCTCGACCTTGAGCATCCAGCTGGCCCCGAACATTTTCATGCTAGCTACGCAGCTCAATTTTTTCCTTCATACATCGTAGAAAGCCCTCGTGCTGCTAAATGACGGACTGCGAAAAAAAAAAGAAAAAACTCAAATTGGGCATAAGTGCCAGTTATATGATGTAATTAATATTGGGGGTGTTGAACATACCCGATTGGCAGAATGCATGCTCTCTTTGAAGAGATACTGCCACGAGACGCGATTCAATTTTTCTCGATCCTCGTCAGACATAAGAGGCCGAAGATAACTGGTTGTTCCAACTGTTCGAGACATAAAATGCATGTCCGTAGGGACAGTGACAATAATGGACCTGGTCTCATTTGGTTTAGCACTTGTAGCCGAAAAAGTGCCCACAAGATTGGGTCGGGAACCCGATTCGGTAGCTTTCGAAAGTCTTCTTTTCCCTTGAGGAATTGGCAGATTAAAACCCATAGGGTCCGCGATGGCAGTAGGAGCGAGGGCAGCAGCTTCGAACATATCATCAAATTCCTCATGCCCGAGGGGAAGGGAGGAACTGGTACCGGCCGCTTCGGCCGAGGACGGGTCGTCCTTTACCAAGATGAGACCTTCAAGGATTGTGGTTCTCAATGGGACGAGATCCGTCAAGACGGAAGGCTGCACATCTACACCCTCGGCTGCCAGACCCGCTACCTCAGCCACGTTCCCCCCGTCACGACGACTGAAATGTCACTTGTTTTAGCACCGGGGGTTACGGCTGTATCGGTACGGACCGACTTTATGAGAAGGACATCCTCGGTAATGTCTGTCAGTGTTTGAGTCTGAGTATTCTCCTCTTTTTTTGAACCGTTGAGGATAATGACTTAGTGGGTTTACTCCGTTTCTTGCTCTCTGAGGCCTCGGTAACGATTTGATCCACACTTGCCGGATCAAATATTTCCTCTGTCGTCGGGGGAGCATCCGAAGGCTTAGGCCTCAAATTAGCCTTGCCCCTCTTCAGACCCGCATAGCACATCATTACTCATCAGTAAAGGTTACGAAGTAATACAAGAAATGAAAAAAATTAAATAAACAGGAAGCTTACCATGGCTTTTTCCCCCCATTTGCCTGCAGAGACATCTTTCCAAGCACGGAGTTCATGGGGGTGCTGTGCCTTAATGTCATCCACCCACTTCTCAAAACCGGATATGGTATCCGGTAGCCACTCTTTGGTTGGAACAGGAAAAGGGTTAAAAAGTTAGATAAAATAAAGAGTTCACAAGAAACGGAGGAAGTAAGAGAAGCCGAGGGTACTTACGGCTATTATTCCACTACTCAGGAAATGGGAAATAGTTTCGAGGAATGATCTCCTCGGTCTTGACTCGAATGAAGCGTTCAAGCCAACCTCGATCTTTGTTTTCATCCATGCTGGAAAGGATCGGATACTTTCCACGCTTTGTAAGTTACACTATTCCACCACGAAAGATCTGAGAAGAATAAAGGCATGACGTATGGTTGAGAGTAAAACGTGGCCCGACATTGTTTGCATGCCAGCGGATGCATATGACGATGCGCCAAATGTTCAGCCCAATTTGTGCAAGGCACAATTTATATGTCTTGCACATGTCTAAAATCACCTTGTCGATCGGAGGCTCTAGATTGAAGGTAGAAGGGTAGGTGTAGATGGACGAGCACCCTTCCACGTAGGTAGTAATATCATTATCGAGGCCTGGGATTATGATCTCAGAAGGGCGGTCCCTCTAACCATAATTCGAGTGGACCTTGGGGATAATACTCACATCAATCGCAGAAGGGTAACGCTTGACGTCATAACCCCGGTCGGCCTTGCCACCTCTTGGGGGCTTTTCAATCACAAATTCAAAGTCAAATGGGTATATCGATGACATCTTTAACTATGGTTCGTATAGGTTTTTTAATCTCAAATTTCGGGACCGGGGGGGACCCCACCGGAGAGGCCTGCGGGAGGAAGACCTTGGACTTAGAACCATTTTTGATAAAGATTTGGTGAAGGAAGGAAAGATGACAGGAAATTTTATAAAGACTTAAAGATCTGGGGAAATATGAAGAACTAGATGAAGATTCCGATGAGTATTTGAAGATTCTGACGAAAGATTGGTTTCTCAGATAAGGAAAGTAAGAGTTGAAGATCGAAGAGTAATTTCTTGGAGAATGTAAATAGTAAAAATGAGGAGGAACGAATTATTTAGAGGCTTGGGGTAATTATTACTGAAATGCATTGATCAGGTATCCGATAGGATAGGCAATAGGAAATGCACATGTGTCCAAAGTCAGGCAAACGTGACGGTTGACAAGACATTTAGGGTTACCGCTAGTTTTTAAAACTTACAGCAGAAGCTACCCAGATCGATTCGGGGAAAATTAAAAACGAATGGAAATATTCACTATCCAAGGGAGTTTGATTTAATTCAAGTTCTTACAACATTTTGTAACGGATACCCGGCTAATCTCGGTTACAATAACTGCTTAAAACAAAATGGCCTAACATACGATCCTAAACTAGAAACGAAAAAAAGCCAGTCCGATATGGTGACCCGAAGGTTGAGAATTTCGGTCCTTATCCGAATGTTTCAGATGATATTTATAACTTCAAGCAAAAGGTTTCGAGTCGTACTCCGGCAAGATCGCCAAACCGTCACCAAGGTGTTTTGCTCCAACGGATCATCTTCGTCTAGAATGATCACTGGGGTTGGTCCACCACAGGAAATCTCTCCTTGAATCTACAGGATACTGCGTGATTCGACCCAAGAGTCGATCCCTAAAGAAGCGCCAAAGTGCTCACAGGGACTCTCTGCCTTGTTACCTTCGCAAAAGTGGCTACGCCACATCTTCTTTGGTAGCATCTCCGGTATATTCCTCTCTAATGTTTTTTCCCTTCAAAGAGGATCTGTTCGTAGGGAGCCTTGAGAATCAAAGGTTCGAGTTTAGACTATGAAAACGAACAAGAAATTTCACAAGCAAATCGAAACTCACCGTGGCTTTTACCTCTCCACCCTTTGGGCACCGTGTTCCTCCAAGAGCGGCCCATGTCACGAGAGGCGCCTAACAAAGACAACTACGCACTTAAAGATAGTGATTACGAGTTAAGGTTCGGTTGAATAAGGGGTAGGGTTCCACACTTCGGGAAAGCCTACGGACAGAGAACGATAGAGTTGGTCCATGTGAATCATAACGAACAGATGCACCCATCCCTGTCAAAATCATCCTTAAGGTCTATAAGGCCTCGAGCCCCATGAGGGTACAAATGGATTATGCCACCTCGGATCACTCAGGGAAGGTAAATATGGATTAGGTGTTCAAGGGTAAAAGAAACCCTAACTATGTTAGCCAAAACCCCGAGGCAGTATACGAGCCTCCAAATTTGTGGAGCAATTTAACTAACACAGAAGTGGTACCGGCGGCAAAAGTCCTCTATCACTTGGGGAATGGGAAGAGAAAACCCAATAGAAAAAGGGTAAGTATAGGCCAACAAATAACCAGTAATATAGTGGTTGATTCTTACCCGCTGTCCAACAGGGCAGATGTCGACATCCCCACCCAAGTTGCAATCAATCTGAACTGTGGGAATAGTGGCGGCATCAATACAGGATTCGAATTTTTCCACAGATTCGAGGTGGCAAGAAACTTTGTAGTCATTCACATATTTGAAGCCGGCCAGGAGACGTCGGCCGGCGAGGAACTCCGCCCTCCTCGAGGTCGGATGCTTTCTGTCGCAGAAAATGACAGAGAACGTGGCGATGATGAGAGGTGATCCGTACTTTGTGTTAGCAACGGTATGGATGTCATTGTTAAGAAGAAGGTTTAGAATCAAGCAGTTGCAAATAACGATTTTGAAAGGGTTTGAAACCTAGGTTTTTTGCCAAGTGCATGGCAAAGATATGTAGCATGGGCTTTATATAGTAAAAAGTGAGAAGTTGAAGGGTTTGAAAGTTCTGACAAGGGGTGGATTCTCGAGATTGATTAGGTGGCGGTAATAATGAAGAATCAGGAATTAGGCAGAGTGCAGAAAGTGATGGAATGACTTTTTAAAGGCGGCTTGGTACTGACTGCTCATCTTTATTCAGATCCATTTCCCGGAGTCAATACTTTTCTCCGAAAAATGAAGGGACTATCTGTATACGGTAAAAATCGGGGTCTGCGGTCCCGACCTAATGACCGATGGCCCGAACTAAGAATGAGGGGCAGTGGATTGATTGAGCTCGTCTTCGGACAGAAATGTTCCAGACTTGGTTACCCGGACCTAGCGGTTCCTGAAGAGTTGCATTTCTAGTTGGTGATAGTGCGAGAAATTCGGTCCATTTAAGATTCTGCTCCACATGGCGCGTCATGTAGCTATCAAGCCCAAAATTTTGGGATCACTATCCATAATTGATTTAGTTACCTTGTTAAATACAAACACTTGTACTATAAATAGAGGGGGGGCTAAATCCTCATGGAGGCATTTTATTTTACTATCTTTTACACAATTGTATTGAAACCCTAATTACTAAAATTCTATAAACATCCAAGTTGGTAAAATTCTCACAGTTTAGTTTGAGGGGTTCGGGCCTCAATCCGGGCCATTCGTTACAATCATCACTAAGGCTATTTCTTAACTTTCTTTTCGCAATCTTTATTTTGTCATTCTTACTCTTTCGTTCTATAAATGAATCAAGTCGCATATCCTTTAAACCACGTACAAATTCAATTATTACCTTTTCAGGGGGTAAACAGTTATTAAGGCCCATCGGAGGGTTAAGAAGGGGTGCTTAGCTTATTTAGCCTACATTCGGGATACTAATGTCAATACTCCTCTACTTGAGTCAGTACATGTAGTGTGGGAGTTTCCTAAGGTGTTTTCGATAGATTTATCGGGTGTTTCAGTGGATTGCGACTTTGATTTCTGCATTGATTTGGAGCCGGCCATGAAGCCTATTTCTATTCCCCCATTTGAGATGGCGTCAGCGGAGTTGAAAGAATTGAAGGAACAGTTGCAAGAGATATTTAATAAGGGGTTCATTACACCTTGTGTTTCCCCTTGGGGTGCTCCTTGTTGTTTGTGAAGAAGAAGGATGGGTCTATGCGTATGTGTATCGATCATCAGCAGTTGAGCAAACTTACCATCAAGAACAAGTATTCCATTCCTCAGATATATGCCAGAACAATATATTTTTATTACGAGAAGATCTATTGGCAGCCCCCAATCATTTGATTGGGCTGAAATTTGGAATAGGTGCACTTGATGATTAGGCTGAAATTTGGAATGGGTGCACTTGATGATCTAAATCAATAGAAAAATAAATGTATTCATTCTGTAGCATATCTTTGTCACGACCCAACTAGGGGCCATGACGGGTACCCGGAGCTACCCTATCGAGCACCACCCATCATACCTGTCGTCAAACTATTCCTGAATATATATTTCTCTCAGCACAGAACTTGTCATAATACAATCGTTATCATTTCCAAAATACATCTACCTTTGTGCACATAAGCCTACGAGGCTATCAAAAATGATATATAAACATACACTATAGTAATCATGAGACATCTACTACCCACACATAAGTATCTACAAGCCTCTATAAGAATACTGAGACATAAGGGCGGGACAGGGCCCCGCCATACCCAATACATGTACACAAAATGATATACCCAAAATTTGCAACTCCGAAGTAATGGAGTGCTCCTGTATACATATCCGAATGCTCCTAGAATCCTACTTGCCTCCCCGTCTCACAAAATACCCTGTGGGCATGAACACAGCGTCCAAGGAAGAAAGACATCAGTACAAAAAATATACTGAGTATGTAAGGCATGAATAATACTAGCATAATAAAGAAACAATGTGTTATATCCCGCATTTCGTACGTCGGGATATTCCGAGTAAATTGCGGGAAGTTATGGACAAGGCTATTTCCCGATTTTGTTTTAATGCACAAAGTCGCTTATGATTTCATTGGATGGAAATATTAAGGAAAATTTGGGGTTAAAAGTGAAATTATGGAATCTAATATTTCATGAAATATGGGACCAAAAATGAACTATGGAAAGTTGACCATTTCATGAAAAATTTGGAGCTAAAATGTGAGTTTTGGAAACTAGAAATTTCATGAAAAATATGCCATGTGGCCGGCCACATGGGTGTGGGGCAAGGGCCACATGAATGGCTACCATATGTAATTAAAAAGATGACTAAGTTATTATATTAGTCATCTTCAACACTTAGAAGTTAGAAGAAAAATCAAGAAGCTTGGAGAAAAGGAGACCAAGGCATTCGGCCATGGTGGAAAGAAAATGAAGTCCAAAAATTTTCATGAAAAAAAATAATTCCTCCAAGTAATTCAACCAAGTAGAAGGTCTTCTTTAACGTGGAGTAGTTGTTGGAACAAGAAAATCGCTCGTTGTCGCAATTCACCAACTTTAGCCAAGTGAAGAAGTGAATGAAGAAGGTAAGATTTAATCTTATTTTTATGTGTTATGAATGGTTGGTGTATGTCGTAGTATGTGGAAATGGATGAAAACTCATGAAATATGATAAGTTGAAGTTGGGCCGTGTGTATTGTGTCTTGGCCGTGTGTAGTGTGTGTTGTATAGAAGTAGTGAATTAATTGTATTTATCATGTTTGAGTGTTGTTGTAGTAGGTGGAAATGAATGAAGATCATGGAATGTGTGTGTGTTGTGGTGTTGGCCGAAAATGGGTCGTTTTGGATGTTAGGGAATGAACTAATTTTATGTGGTATTTTAGTTGTTGTCGTCGTGGATTTTATGATAATAATGAAGGCTTAGTGAATTAAATTGAAGTTGTAGTGGTTGTGGGCTGAATTGGAAGTTAATATGATTCCTTTGTAAATCTTATATTTATGTTAATGACAATGTTAACAAGTGAATTGTTGGTGTAATTCATGAATTTGGAAGAAGTGTTGGTGTTAGTTTGGTTATATGCGGTTGAATTGAATGTAAATGAATGTCGTCGCATTATATGAAAAAGGTTGATGTTAGAATGTGTTTAGAATTGGTTATTGATGTTGCTAGTATGTTGTTGGTATGGTTGTTGATGAGTTTGGCCGAGTCGAATTCTCGGGGGGTGTGGCATTTACAGGGGAAATGCTGCCCAAATTTCTGTAAATAAAGTAATGGCTTGGAATTGGATTCTTCGATGTTTATGACTAATATTCGATATCTATTGACGTTGTGTAGACCTTGGAGAGTCGAGACTTGAGTCGGATTAGCTTAGGAAGCGATCGAGGTATGTAAGCTTAACCCTTCTTTTTTTGGCATGTCTTAGTGAAAAGTAAGTTATGACACGTACCCCGAGGTAATTCTACTCTTGCGATCCGAGCATGTTTATGATCCATATTTGTTTCTTGATATTCATATTCTTAATGTAGTCAAATTACTGTCTTTATGTTTTTCGCATGAATGGATTTAAAAGATTGCATAAAAGTTTGTTTTCAAAAAGAGTTTGTTTCCTAAACGATTAGAAAAAAAACTACGAACGTCCATAACTTTCACCGAAAGGCTCGGATCGCTTCGATATGTTCGCATGAGGTTCCATGATAGGTAAGACCTCAGACCTTTACGAGCGGGCTCGGATTGACTTGATATGCGCTAGCGATCCCTTAAATGTATTTTAATGCAGTTTTAATGATGAAATATTTAGAACAGATTTGATACGATCTTTTTTTTTTTTTTTGAAAAGAACCTAACATGATTATTGTTTTAGCTCGAGCGTCAACTACTTGCTTATCCATATCAGTCCTGTTATGATGATTTACAAGATATGGTTTCTCACTACCTGGCCGTACAAGATCAATATGTCCTTCACCGTGAGGACCCGCAAGCAAGACACGATTCGCGGCAACTCCTTAATATTTCACCGAGGCGACCCAACCCGCGTACGCGACTAATGCTCTCAATCAAGTAACTGCACGTGCTAACACACAAAACATCGACATGTTAACAAGAAAATCAATAAGCAGTAATAACTCAATATTTTAGAAAAAAAC
>NC_081353.1:12345253-12387445 GCF_029784015.1 Lycium ferocissimum
TACAACACAACATCCTAAACATACCAAATGAAATTAGTTCTTCACTTCTACACTACACCACACATACACGGCCACACACACAACACCATATTTTCATGAACTTCATTCATTTCTATATTTCACAACATGTACAAATCATCCATAAAACACATAAAGAAGATTAAACCTCACCTTTTCCCTTCAACTTCTCTATTCGGCTAGACTTGTTCATGGCAACAACGAACGGTTTTCTTGCTCCAACAACTACTCCACGTTAACAAGGACCTTCCAATTAGTGGGAAAACGAGAAGAAACTAATTTTTCTTGATCAAATTTTCAAGGCCCATTTTCGATCTCTCTCCCTCTTTCTCCATGTTTCTTGAATTTTCTAAGGTGCTAAAATGATGAAGATGGTTAAATTGTCATCTTATAATACCATATATAATTAACACATGTGGCCCTATGGCCCACATGTGCCACACGGCCTTATGGCCCTTGTTCATGAAAAATTATTTCAACCTCTAGCCCCAATTTTTTCATGAAATGATTAACTTTCCATAATTCACTTTTGACCCCAAATTCCTTAATATTACATACCAACAAAATCATAAGCAACTTATGCCTTAAAACAAAGTCGGAACATAGCCTTGTTCTTAACTTGTCGCAACCAACTTAAAATATTCCAACGTACAAAATACGGGATATAACAGTTATTATTGATGTTTGGGAGTTGGTATGTAATACGAGGGAAGTAGTATAAATAAAGGAGATGCTGTCCGATTTTCTCTAGAATTGGTCATGAATGCTAAGCTATCTATCATCTAATATGAATATGCACTTCAATGAAGGTAGAACGTGAGCTTTGAAGAAGCACATACAAGCGATAGAATAGTTGCACGATTAAAGGTATGTAAGGCTAACCCTTCTTTCATAAGGCATGGTTCTTTGGCCCAATGTTCATCCTCTTATGAGTTCATGATACTCTCTAAGGATCCTAGCTCGAGAAGCTATTAAGCTAACGACACCCAAATGATATGATTGTGCCAAGTTCCTTATGTGATGAGTGGTACTCCACGGATAGAAATCGAATGATGATAGTACAAGATTAAGGATAGATATGAGCTTGTGTGTATGTATGCCCATGTGTGGCTATTGTGAACCCCGAGCTTAGACGGCCGGGTAGAATATGATAAATATGTATATGTATATATGTATGTGTGCCCATGAGAGGCTATTGCGAACCCCGAGCTTATATGGCCGAGTAGAATACAACGAAGATGTATATTTATATATAACGACGCGCGCACACCACTGTAGTTGGGTACGAATAACACTGAGCCTTGGTAGGGCCAGGTACGTGAAACACCGAACCTTCGTGGTCGGGTACGCAATATAAAAAGATGTGTACGACATCTATACGAGTACGGTTATGCTATATGTATGACATCTATATGAGTACGAATAAGTTAAGTATATGACATCTAGATGAGTATGAAAGGAGATATGAATATGAGTACGAAAGGTAAATGAGAAAGGATGTGAATGTATGTACGCGAGTACGAAATAGAAATGGGACGCCCCTATGGGAAGCAGGTAAGTGCTATGACGATGATGTTATTATTCCCCGTACTTATGTTATTTCATATGTTACCCATTATGCTTCTATATTGACATTGATCATGCTTTACATACTCAGTACATTCTTCGTACTGACGTCGTTTTGTTTGTGAAAGCTGCGACATGCCCGCAGGTGGCCAGGGAGACAGATTGGACCCATAGTGGTATTTTCTCAGAGACTGCATAGCAGAGCTCTATTTCATTCGGAGCTGCAGCTTTTGGTATAGATTCTTTTGTGTATATATTTATGGGCACGGCGGGGTCCTGTCCCGCCCATATGTTATGATATGATGTACCCTTCTTAGAGGTTCGTAGACATTGTGTACATGGTTAGATATGTTCGGCCTTGTCGGCCTATATTTTGGATGTTGTTTATCGCCTCGTCGGCGCATGCACATGTATATGGGCATAGATGCCATTGATGATATAGATATGTTGTTTCTCAATGAGATTATAGTGATGAATGAAAAGCATGATATAATTACGTGGCTCACCTAGAATGTGATGTATAAGCTTGCTAAGGGGTGCCCGGGTGGGCTAGCACCGGGTGCTCGTCGCGGCCCTCAGGTTGGGTCGTGACAGTAGCCATATCTTTTGCCATTGTAATTGTAGCCCATGTGAGGCGATGTTATTGTGGGTTGCTCTGACAGGATGGTAGTGCCATTTTATAGAGGAAACTCTGGCGAAATTTTTATAGGATTCCTGAAAACGTTAACATTTGGGGACGAATGTTCTTAAGGGGGGAGGGGGGAATGTTACACCTCAGAATTTTGGGTTGTTGTGTGGTAAATAGACTGGCGCAAGTTAAGGTGTATATGGTGTCCCCACATATAAGAAGGGATACTTGATGATTCTAATTAAGATTCCAAAGACATTTGAGGCAAGAGAAGAACGCTCGTTGGAGGAAGTTAATGTAGAGAGTGTCTTATCTCGCGTACAAATGTACCAGCAAGTATTCCTGGTAAATTACAGGATTATAAGTTGAACGGATCGCATCGACAAAATCTGAACTGAATTAGGAAAATTCTGCAGACACCAGTCACTGTCGACGGGCCATCGACATGTCGACGGACTGTCGATGTGCACCGTCCCTGTGTTTCTGCAATCAGAGATTTTAAGGCGTGTGTCGACGGGGCAAGTCAACGGACCATCGACACGTCGATGGGTCAATGACCCACTCGTCAAACTGTTTCACTGGAACCTTCCCGTTCTAGTTATAAATAGGCAACCCTTGTGCTTATTTTTCAGATTTCTCATTTCCTCCACACCTCAAGAGAGCTCTAGAACCTTCTCCATATCATACTAACATACACCCAAGGTAAATCAAAGATCAAACACCAAGAATCAAGTGTAACAAGTGTATAGGTGTTCACTAGGGTTAATGAAAGCTTGGAATTCTCTTTGGAATTGAAGTTGGTGTTGTCCTCAAGTGGAGTATCTTCCTCCAAAGATCATGTCTACATAATCAAAGGTGAGCGTTACAATTATTTCATGTTATTAAAGGTGATGAGTGGTTGAAAGACTTGGATTAGATAAGAATATAGAATATGAAGCTTAAATGTGGAAATAGTGTTATTCTTGGAAAGAACTTGACATGAATCATAGTTCTTGATATGCTATGAGTATATTCTTGTTATGAATGACATTAAAAATGTTGAAGAAGTATTAGATATGAATGGGTATGACATTGTGTTGTATTTATGGTTGTGGATGACCTTGAAAAGGAATTTTGTGAATTGGATAACACCTAGCTTGGTGGGGATTATTGATTATCATATTATAGGTGATGTCATTGATGTTGGGAGTTGTTTATTATATGGAGAAGGTTGTCGAAACAAAGGAAATGTTGCCCAATTTTTGTTAGCCTTTTAGTCACTCTAGATTAGACTTGAGTACGCTTCTAATGATCTAATGCAATGCGAAATCTCTTGAATGTAGAATTGCGAACTTGTAAGGAGAACTCTTAGTCGTTAAGGAAACACAAAGGTATGTAAGGCTAGTCCCCTTCTTTCAAAGGCATGACTGCTATACTATGATTTCTTCTCTATATTCCCATGACCTTCTTACATCCTAAAAGACGAAGTTAAAGATTCTTAAAAGCTTCTTATGAGAGAGAGGTCAGATATGTTCTATGATAATGATGATGATAATGATGGTTTCATGTTATAGCCCGTACTTTGTACGTTCGAATATTTCGAGATAGTCGAGGAATGTCGAGGGCGAGACCGTTTCCAAAAATTATATTAATGAGCAAGTTGGTTATGAATATTATTTATGAATATTATTAATGTGGAAATATTGAGAAAGGTTGAGGGTAAAAAGGGAAGTTCGCAAAAAGGTCTCAGGTAATAATGTAAAAGCCAAGGGGCAAAATGGTAATTTCACAAAGCCTTCAAGAAGTTTCATGAAAAGAGGCAAGTTGGCAAAAAAAAAAAAGGAAAGAAAAGAAAAATCAAGAAAAAGGAGGAAAATTCTAGAAGAGGAAGAAAGGGGACATGAGGCCATACTTGAGGGACTAAGATGCAAATATGGAAAGATGACTAGTTCATCATTTTAATACAAGGGTGAAGAGAAAGAAAGAAAGAGAGAAAGAAAAAAAAAGAAAGGAGAAGGGCAAGGCTTCGGCCAAGCCAAGAAAGAAAAGAAAAAAAAATCCAAGCCTCCAATTCTTGATCCAAAATTTCATTCTTCTAGTATTTATACTAATTCAGGTGGTTCTCTCCAACATAACATAATTGTTAGAACAAGAAAAACAACAATTCTTGCAAGGAGCAACTTGGGTCAGGGAAGAAGATAAGTAGAAAAAGGTAAGAATTAACCTCCTTTCCTATGGTATGGATGCTTGTGAATGAGGTAGTGTGGAGAAATAAATGAAAATCATGAAAATAAATTGTGTTGTGCATGTGGCCGTGAGGTTGGCATGGTATGGTAATGGTGAACCAAGTATTTTATTTGGTATTTTGATTATTGTTGTTGTGAAGTCTATGTTGACAATGAAAGTTTGATGATTTTGGTTGAAGTTGTGAATGTTGGACATGGGCCGTATGTGTGGTATTGTGTTGTGTAGAAAAGAATGAATTAATTATATGTAAAATGTTGGTTGTTGTTGTAATGTCAAGAAATGGGTGAAGTTCATGAAAATATGTAGAAAGTGTTGTGGCCGAATGGTATAGGATTTGGTAAATTGTGGCAAATTGATTTTATTGGACATTCTAGTTGTTGTTGTTATGGATTATGTGATATAAAATGAATGTTGTTGATGAAGTTAACGTATATGAATGATAATGAACTGTATGGTTGTTGGTGAAATTAAAGGTTTCGGATAAAGTAGTATGTCGATTGAGTTGTTGGAACATTATGCGAATTGAATTGAATTGAATATTGAAGTATTGCTAGAATAATTGCTAGTATTGTTGTTGGTTTGGCCGGGTTGAATTCCCGGATTATTGTTGATTAAAATTTGCCGAGTTGTTAGTGGGATGGTATATTTACGGAAGGAGATGCGTCGAAATTTCGGGCAGATATAAATGAATTTGTTTGAAGGATTGAGATAAGTGTATGGTGATGAGTCTAATGATTATGTCAACTCTCTTGAATGTAGACTAACAAGTTTGGATGGATAAGCGTAGCTAGTAAGGCGCGGCACAGGTATGTTAAGGCTCGTCCTTTTTCCTTCTATGGCATGAATCATACGTTGCGATTTTATAAATGTTCCCATAACGTCCTTATTTTCAAAAGTTAGAAGTTATGATTCCAAAGCATGATTTTCCTTCCTAAAAGTTTATGAATGTTTTCCAAAATATCCATTTTTCTCCAAAATCTAAGTTTTACGATTCTTGAAAGTTTTTATGATCAAAACAACGACTATGATTTTATGATGACAATGATGATGCTAGATATGAGAAAATGACTAGGATGAATATGTCAAGGATATGTTCTTACCATGAATACGACGATATGAAATGTTAAGCTAATTTTTGGATAATGACTATTTTAGAGGTTTCAAAGTATATGAAATGATATGTCATGACCCTGTTTTATGTTTTCGGAGATGTTATCTTGATTGACAGTCTCGCCTTATAATTGTTCCTTCAAGGTGAGGCAGGCGATCCGACTATCCATAATGTGATCGGAGGTTACCGACCTTACGTCACTCCGATAGAGTTGTAGTTTTCACTGGGCTCTCATGCATGCTTTATTTTTACATATGATTTATTTTATGACACCGTGCGCGTCCGACGGGCGGCCGGCGTACACACAGCGGTGGGCGCATTATACCCCGGACGCGAGGCCCGGACGCGGGCTTATACACCGTTCCTATATGGACGGGCGATTCTACACGATCCTACGTGGTCGGGGTTTACTTACGTATATTTACATGTTTTTTTTAAAAGCTAGCATGCATGGCATCCGCCCCAAGGGGCACTCGGATGACAATTATTCCTTATTCCATGGTGCTCCGCTCAGAAAGCGTTACACCGTACCTATATGGTCGGGCGGTAGTCCACCGCACCTATATGGTCGGGCTTATACACCGCACCTACATGGTCGGGCGGTTTTACGTATCTATATAGTACTCCAAAAGGTAAAGCTAACTTGCATAATATCTGTCATGGTAGACAAACAGAGATACAGGTTATATCACTCTCCTATGTTGTGTTTTATGTTCTCTATTATGATTTCGTGATATTATTCATGCCTTACATACTCGGTGCACACAAATGCGACGCCCTTTTGTGGGCGCTCGCGTTTCATGCCGCGCAGTACACTCGAACAAGTAAGAGCTATAGAGACGTTCGCGGAGTTGGTAGACTCCATTTGTACCGGGAGTGCCGCCGAGTCGATTATATATATATATATATGTTCGAAATTAGAGACTTTGCGGAGAAGAGTCGTGAGTTTAGTGTGTCGAGTTTTGAAAATGGTTCCACGAGCCGATGTATTTTTATTATACATTATGTTGCGCAGCCCTTATGTTTACGCGATTGTGTTTAACCGGAAACGACAAAAGGTTTTGAAAGTTTTACTATGTATTTTATTTTTTGTTTAATCTAAGAATCCAAAGAAAGTATGTATGTAATAAGAGTCAGCGGGTTCGCTCGGCTCCGAATATGGGGTCGGGTGCCCATCACACCCTAGTAGGATTGGGGTATGACATTTCATGAGCTTGATAATCCTATTTTTATGATGTCATCGATGTTGCTTCTTGTTGTTGTCTCACCTCAAGATATTAGTTCTTCTAAGGTGAGGTATAGCGATGATGATTACTCCATAATGAAATCGGAGGTTCCCGACCTTACATCACTCCGATAGAGACATAGTTTTTATTTGGGCTCTCATGCATGTTTTATGTTATTTTTATGTATGATCACACCGTGCCTATATGGCCGGGCAGACACACCACTACAGTGGGCAACTTACACTCCGGACGCAGGAGGCCTGGACGCGGGCTAATGATAATCACACCG
Source organism: Lycium ferocissimum (assembly GCF_029784015.1). Taxonomy (NCBI): domain Eukaryota; kingdom Viridiplantae; phylum Streptophyta; class Magnoliopsida; order Solanales; family Solanaceae; genus Lycium; species Lycium ferocissimum. The sequence goes on from NC_081353.1 coordinate 12,352,318, forward strand.
CACCTATATAGTTGGGCAGCTTATATGTATGTGATATGATATTATTTTTATTATAAAAGTTAGCATGCATGATTCCGCCTCAAGAGGCAAGCAGTTACAGTTATGTTTTCTTCTTATGCTTTCCATATTTCCTTATTATGTCATCATATATGCCTTACATACTCAGTACATTGTTCGTATTGACGTCATTTTCTTTTATGGACACTGTGTTCATGCCCACAGGTAGACAAGGAGATGGCGCAACCACTTAGGAACTTACTAAGCAGTTGTCCAGGGGCACCCCATTACTCCGGAGGTGTAGCCTGTTGGTATATTCTTTTGTGTACATATTTGGGGCATGGCAGGGTCCTGTCCCGTCCTTATGATTTCAGTACTCTAGTTAGAGGCTCATAGATACTTATGTGTGGGTTGTAGATGCTATGTGATCATCTTCATTGTATATTTCGTACATCATTTTGTAGCCTCGAGGGCTTATGTCTATGCATGTTTTGGGAGGTATTAACGATCGTTTTACGATAAGTCTTGTGGTAAGAATGATGTATACCCAGGTTCAGGATGATAGATAGCATGATGAGTGGTGCTCGGTAGTCAGCTCTGGGTACCCGTCATGGCCCACTAGATGGGTCGTGACATTCTGGTGATCCCCCGAGGAAGGTGTTAGGCACCCCGGTATTAAAGATCCGTAAAATATGGTAGACCTACGGGTTCTAATAGTATGCCTTGTAGATATAAATTGTTTACAGTGAAAAAACTGTTTCGGTTTATATTTCCGCAACAAAGAGTTAGTCACTCATGCAAAATATATCACATTTCAAGAAAACGAAAGTAGTAGAGTTTTGCCCAAAAATTGGGCGTTTGGTGTCGGAGCAGAACACTTAGGCTAATACCTAAAGGCTCTTAACCTAAGTAGAACTCTACGTGAGTCCACCCAAAATAGTTTTGAAAAAATATATTTTTTAATTATAGAAAGTAGTTTTTTAGGAAAATAGTTTTAGGCATACTATTATAGTCCATATATGAATCGTATTCCACATATATAGTCCATTTTTATTCTATTATTTTGTCAAGTTTTATTTTTTGTCTAAGTCTAAATAGTCACAATCAGTCCTACAAGTTCTGAACATCGGTCCGAATCAGTCCATATGTCACAAGTCCACAGGTTTCATAAATGTTCAATTTAGTCCTTAATTTCACAAAAATCAGTAGTTTTAGTCTTTCTGTTCAAATCAGCCCCAAGTTCACGTTAATGTCTCAAAATTAGTCTTATTTTTTTTAGAAAAATTCATTTTTTGGCGACTTTAAAATACGTGATAATTTTATAAGGGCTCCAATTGACATAATAATTGCGCAAATAATAATTTAAAGTACATAATTAATGTAGATAGAGAGTTTTGACCAACCAAGACTAAAAGGAAAGTATTCCTGCAATCGGGCTCGCCTTAAATCCAACGTATGCGCCATTTTGCTCCAAATTTGGGTTGACTCGATCTAGATACGTTAGTGGGCCTCGTTGGACCCACCAACGAATGGGGAGACTTACAAATAAAGGGTATAAATACATTAGTATCTAATCTGAAGGACGTAAATTAAATTTACAAGGCCAAAATTTAAATTACAACACAACTGGGCTAAGCCCACAACTTAATAAAATGGAGAAGGGACAGATGTCATGACCCATTTTAGCCTAGGTCATGCGGGCACCTACCTTTCCCACCTCGGTAGGCGAACCCTTAACTCAACGTTCACAATAAATAAAATAGTAGCGGAATAAGTAAAATGACGTAAGTCTCATAATATAATATAATATAGATAAGTGCTATGCTTTTAATTGAATGTTGATCATGCTTTGGTCATACAAGAGCATCTTCGAATACTAAGGTCCGAATAATAATACATAAAATGTCTCAAATCATGTCTTGAGTGAAAAGTAAGACATGAGCAATAGAAGAGTCTTCGAGGTCAGCGGACACCATGCTCACCCTAGGAAAACTCAAGTAGAAGCTGAGGAGTCGATCAGCCATGAGTCAAAGAAGTAGATCCGGCTTTGATACTGCATTCATAAAAGAATGCGGCTTAAGTGCGGTCGTACAAACAACGTATATTGGTAGGCATGTTTAGCAGGGGTGAACCCACCCTATGCCCAGAGGTGTCATCCGACACCCTTTCGTTGAATTTTTTTTGTATATATATATAAAATCTGAAAAGCCGGAATACACATATAAATTAAATAACTGACACTGCTTAAACAAACAAAGTTGTTGGTCCGCTGGTTTGGTGCCTCGGCAGTTCAGTGGTCTCCCTGTGTTCGAGCCCCAGCAAGTGCACTACACCAGCCTTTTTTCACGGTTTTTATATTCTACTTTACCAAAAAAAAAAAAAACTGTTGCTAGCAGGATTTGAACCTACAATTCCTTGTCTAGTTTCGGACAAAATAAACCAGCCCGACTAAGATTCAGTTTAGGTCAAAAAGTAGACACTAAATACTTGTTCAATGACGAACTGGACACAATAATAAACCTTAAAGCTAACCCTGACGTCAAAAAGTAAGTGGTTTTCTAATCTTCACCTTGTTCTTCGTGTTTTGCAATTTTTCTACTCTAAGTTTACTTTTTCTTCCTTCCTCTCAGTTAAATTCAATAGAGAGATATTTTTCTAAAGTATCTTCCAATCTTCCAAAATCAAGTTCAACATCTCAAAATCATTCAACTTAAAGAAGAAGGTCATCGTCGTCCCAATGAATTGCTTTACTTTTTGCCGTTACATCTTTCTGATTGAGAGCTTTCTCGGCGATGAAGTTGATTAAGACAGATTTATGGAACCGAATGGATGATGAGCTTTTGAGTGGTTGTTTGGTGCCTTACATAGAAAAAGAAGTATTTAGTACCATCTCTAATGAGGCTATTATGAATACATTTCAAAAGATGAAAACTCGTCGAGGAGAGTTGTAATAGTTTACAGGAACTATGTTTTATTCACACACTTTGAATAGCAGTTTTATTAATATAACATTTTTACATCATTTATTCTTCTTCTTTTTTTTTTTTTATATCGACACCGCTTACAAAAAATCCTGTGTACGCTACTGCATCATAGGCCGACTAAGCATAGTTAACACAATTCAGAAAATAATGCAGATAAACAAGTAAACCAATCCCGCATGGAAGAATATAATCGTAACCGAGTATCCATCAACACCTATGTAAGTATCTAACCCCAATATAATAAGTCTGAGTATATCTAATCCTGGAACAAACAACACAATAGAGTCAATAACACAATCCTTACAATACAATTATCACGAAATCTCACTCAAGTCATAATGCAATGCAATGCAATAATGGTATGAATGTAATGTCATGCCATGCTATGCAAATGAGATGTACACATATTTGGACGGAAATATCGACATCTCGGGCAAAAGTTGACTCGCGAAAGTCTGGTGGACTCGTCCGGATCTTTGCCAAGAGGACGGATGTGTTGGGAATTGAAAAACCAGGGGAGTCTCCCGGCACCACTGCGGGGACCCGCTGCCCATGCACTACAATTAAATCCGGGATAACATCGGAATCGGCCATGCACAACGATGCCCGAATATAACTATCGGACATCGGCCTCCTCACAATCACTCAAAAGAGTTGTCAAATATCAGTTTCATAAATCAACGATTCCGGAATTGAACCTTGGACATCGGCCTCCTCACAATCACTCAAGTAAAAAAGTTTATCAAGTATCAGTTTCATATAAACAATGATTCCGGAATGGATCTTCGGACATCGGCCCTTTCACAATCACTCAAGTAAAAGAGTTTATCAAATATCAGTTTCGGTCGATCAATGATACCGGATCATCACCAGATATCAGCCATGTATGATAATATGAGAGAATGCATGCAATGCATATGTAAATCATCAACAAGCAAGCTCAATATCAAGTACCTCAACGGGGTATGGCAACAATGTATTACATCACAATACCAACAGTGGGTATGCTAACATATATCAATAACTCAAGTACTAATAATGGGTACACCAATAATGTATCATAGTATATATATATATATATGTTAATATACCCAATATCGGGACAACAAGCGACAGTCGCTATCTACCAATTACACATGGCATCAAGCCAACACAATTAAACAATCAAATGCATATAACGGGGTGGCTAGTCCCAACACACATCAGGGCCTAACCTAAGGTAATGTCCATCCCAACTTCACACCCGAAGGTTTACCTCGTCTCCGTCATCATAATCTAAATATGTGATTCACTATACTAAGTCTCACCAAAGGTAAACCATAACCTAATATTCTCTCAAGCGCAACACCAAAATAGTCACTCTATCGCCTTTCCCTTTCTGTGAAGTTCAGAACCAAAGTAGTCTAAGCACAATCGAATTCTAAATTAGAAATCATGAATAATGATACTAATATTTCTATGATATTAATTAGGTCCATTTTTGTTATATCCCGTATTTTGTACGTCGTAATATTTCAAGTTAGTTGCGACAAGTTAAAGACAAGGCTATTTCCCGGTTTTGTTCTAATGCACAAGTTGCTTATGAATTTTATTGGAATGGAATATTAAGGAAAAATTTGAGGTTAAAAGTTAATTATGGGAAGTTGATTATTTTTCATGAAATGGCCTAAGTTGGCCGTGAGATGTGGGGCCCACTTCCCCCTTGGTTGTACAAATTTAATTAGTTCCAAATTATGAGGGGTACATGTGTTCATTTTATATTTGTAGGGGATAAGTATATATAAGCAATGGATGACCAAGCAAGGCACAATTAGTCATCTTTTCCCCTAGAAAATTCAAGAAGCTTGGAGAGAAAAGAGCATGGAGAGTATTCGGCCAAGGGGGCTGGCCGAATATGGCCCCCAAGTGTTGATGAAGAAAAATTATTTTCTTCAAGCTTTCCTACTAATTGGAGGGTCCTCTACAACGTGGAGTGGTTGTTGGAGCAAGCAAAACACTCTTTCTTGCAAACACAATCCTAGCCGAGTGAGGAGATAAGTGGAAGAAGGTAAGGTTTAATCTCCTTTTTCATATGTTATGCATGATTTGTGTATGTCGTGGAGTGTGGAAGTGAATGAAATTCATAAAACTATGGTGTTGATGTTGTGGCCGAATATGGACTACTTTGTATAACAAGGAATGAATTAATTTTATGTAGTATTTTGGTTGTTGTTTGTTGTGGATTCTATGATGGAAAATGAAGGTTTCATGATCCAAGTTGAAGTTATAACCGTGTGGGCTGAATTGGAAGATAATATGATTCTAATATAGTTTCTTGAATTTATGGAAATAATATTGTGAACGTGTGGGTTATTGATGTAGTTCATGAATTTGGAAGGTAGAAATGTGTTGTTGTTGCTCTCTTGAACTTGGGAGGATTTCGGGTGACATTGGACATTGGTTGGGTTGTTTGAAATATTGTGTGAATTGTTTAAAGTGTTCTTGAATATTGTTTGAATGATCTCGGATTAGTAATTGAACGTGCGAGCATTCTTGTTAATTTGATTATATGTGGTTGAGTCGAATGCCAATGGAATGTCGTCGAATTATGTAGAAAAGAATTTCCAATGTTAGAATGCGTTTGAAATTACATATTGATGTTGTTGGAATGGTTGTTGGTATGGTTATTGATGATATTCGTGAGTTGAATTCTCGGGGTTGTTGAACTTATGGGGAAATGCTGCCCAAATTTCCGTAGAAAAAGTGATGGCTTGGGAATGAATTCCTAAGTACTTATAGCTAATGTTTGGTATTTAATGACATTATTGTAGATTTTGGGAAGCTCGAGACTTAAGTTTGGATTAGCTTAGGAAGAAAACGAGGTATGTAAAGCGTATCCTTCTTTTCTTTTGGCATGTCCTAGACGTAAGTAAGTTATGATATGTTATGAGCCTTGGGGGTAATTCCATTCTTAAATCCGAGCATGTTTACGATTCTTAATTGCTTCTTGATGTTGACATTCTTCATATGGTCGAACTATGGTCCTTAAGTCTTATGTACGATTGAATTTCAAACGTTGCATAAAAGTTTTGTTCTTAAGAAGGGTCTATGTCTAAAAATGTCCGTAACTTTCATAGACGGAACCGGATGGCCTTGATGTGTTCGTAAATGATTCTATAACGTATGATGTCCCTAACTTTCATGTAACTTTCATGTATGGTCTCGGATTGGCTTGATATATGACTATGATCCCTACGGTTCTTTAATATGTTCATGATGTTTGATATGTTTTCGAGTGATGTCCGAAAGATATTTGATATGATGATTTGTCTCCTTATCTGCGGAGTCCGTTATGATGATTTGTATGCATATGGTTTCTTATTACTCTGCTCGTGCATATGATTATTACCTCTTTCACTGAGTCCCGGGCCAGGACATGTTTTCGTGCGCAGCTCTACTATATTATTCACCGAGTCCCTCGATAGAGGGCCGGGACACGCTATGTATATGATGACATGATGATGACATGATTTTATCTACCGTGTTACCGGGACAGTCACCGAGTCATTAGAGGGCCGGGACACGCTATCTACCGAGTCCCTCATTAGAGGGCCGGGGACACGCTATCCACCGAGTCCCTCATTAGAGGGCCGGGACACGCTATTCACCGAGTCCCTCAGTAGAGGGCCGGGACACGCTATATGTATATATATGATGGTGACATGATCTTACTTACCGAGTCCCTCACTAGAGGGCCGGGACACGCTATATGTACACGTATATGATGATTTTACTTACCGAGTCCCTCACTAGAGGGCCGGGACACGCTATGTATTTGCATATGTATATGATGATTATTTACTCATGTCTCTAAGTCCCATGATAAATCGGATATGATATGGATATGCACGAATTATGTTTCAAAGGTAAGTTTTGTGATTTCTGGTTTCTGTACTACTTTTCTGTACTCCGTACTTCAGTATGGTCCTGTTTACTGTATTTCATGCTTTACATGCTTAGTACATATTCCGTACTGACCCCCTTTCTCCGGGGGCTGCGTTTCATGCCACGCAGTATATACGAGTGCATGAGATGTTGCGAAGATGTTCCGGATTGATCAAGCGAGCTCCACTTCCTCCGAGTGCCGCCGAGTCGAGTGTTTATGTTATGTTATTTTGGTTTATGTTAGAGACTTTGCAGTACGTGGTCACGTGTATATATAAGATGTCAATTTTGTAAGCGGTTATGTAAGACGATGTATATTTATGTATTGTATATAAGTTTCTATGATTACGGTGTTTTATTTGATTTAAGAAAGATGAAAATATGTGATCTTTGAAAAGCTTCCATTATGTTTTATTTTCATGATTTAATGGCCCAAGATGATTATGAGTATTACGAGAGTCGGCCGGGTTCGCTCGGCCCTAAGTAATGGTCGGGTGCCCATCACGCCCATCGGTTCGGTGTGACAAATTGGTATCGAGCGCGTCCACTTGTCCTAGGGTTGTCGCAAAGTCGTGTCCGCAGAGTCCCCGTTTATGGTGTGAAGCACGACACATTTATAAACATGAGGCTACGGGGCATCTAGGGTGGTCACTCTTCTTTCACTTCTTAGATCGTGCCATAGAGCCAAGTCATAGGAAATGAGATTCTCGACACTAACCTTTGATTTCAGCGAAGAATGGACATCGACATGCGAGTGCCGATCGACGATATTGGAAGTTATAAAGCACGCAGGTAAGGTAAAGGTATGAAAGATAAATGTCGGTAAGATATTGAAGTGCGATTGAAATGTATGTTGAAGATCAAAAGGGAAAGTAAACAAGAAAGTGTAACAGGAAAAGGGGGCTGAGTTGGGCATACAAGGTATGTTCATTATTTTCGTATCGTTGTTGATACGGGAGCCCCGTGAGGCCGTGATATGATACGATATATGTGTACATATATATGTTGGCCCTGTGAGGCATTGTTGGTATTTCCTGCGTGCAGGGTTTGAGATAGTAACAGTTACAGAGGAAACTCTGCCGAAATTTTCCTAGAAATAAAGAAAGAATGAGACATGGATTTGTGATATGACTTGAAAGGTTGTACTAATATTAATGATAAGATTTGATTAAGTTGCAAGTACGGCCGATCCCGAGGAAGAAGTTAATTGCCGAATTGGGGATAATAGCAATTAGAAGATCGATATCGATATGGTAAAAAAAAAAAAAAAAAAAAAAAAAAAAAAAAAGAATTTGGAAAGGGCTTGTAATCCTAAAAGATGATTTAGAAAAGGTCGGCAAACATTGATGGAGTATTATTTAAGATACCGACCGAATTGATAAGGGATGAATTATGACGAGCTTATAGTTAAAAAAGAGGTAATAGCGTGATTAAGACAAGAGTACAAAGGAAAAGAATTGTGGTGGATATGAATGTATGGATAAGGCAACTTTGCGAGGTATTAAGGATAAAGTGGTCGGGAAGGGTGAAGGGTTAAGAAGTGCTATACTATATAGGATTGATTACAAATAGGATATAACGTGAATATAATGGAGATTGTTATGAAAATAAGTAAGGCCGAGTGAGAAGTGGCCAAAAGCTACGATGTGATCTATGTAGCTAGAATATAAAGGCAAGTGTGAAACGGAAAAAGCGAGCTATAGAACGAACAAGGAAAGCTTATCAAGTTCGTAGGGAAAGTTTGGAATAAGGGTTATATAATAACGGATATGATAGCGAGTGTAAGAAAAGCAAGGGTAGTTGGAAGAAGGAAATAAGAAGAAAGCGAGGCAACAGTGTGGTAATAGATCATGACATGTGTAGCCAAGGATACGTGTACTATAAGTGACGGGACTATGAAAGACCCGGTCATAGAAAGGATGAGGACGAGATAAAATGAGAGCAGAAATCTAAAGGCCGATAACTAAGTATTTATAAGTAAGGACAATCAAAGTGAGTTCATCGCCATCGGGGGTCTGGAAGTTCAGGACGAAAAGCAATCACCTCCACAGGTGAAAAGCGAATACTGAGGACCAAAGGAGGGCTAAAATAGTAATTGTGTTATGAGAGCGTGTTGAAATCTGTAAAGGCTTCAACTTACTCCAGATTATGTGCTGAAGGTCGTGCAATGAAGTGGACGCGATCATATCAGCATTAAAGCATCGTATTTTATCAGAGTTTCAAAGTTACGCGTGCTGGAGTGAGAGAAATTTTAGGATGGGTGACCCCCTGGGAAGTTTTCTGAAAGTTTTACAGATTTAGACGTAAGAAGCAAATGAGAAGCTAGAGTAATCCAACGAAAAATTAGAGTCTGCGGAGTGGGCAGAAACCTTAAGAGGTCGTGAAGAACAGGCAGACTGAACCGGTAAAAAGAAGGAAGGTGCGTCACAGCTTTAGGATTGGGGTGAGTTGAGTAGTGGTTGGGAATATTCTCGTGAGCGAGATGCTAGTGACTATGTATATATAGGTGTGCATGTGATATTCGTACATGGCTATATTGCGGATATGCGTATTCCGCAATCAACGTGGCGGTATATGGAAGGCATTAACCGGACAGGGTAACGAAGTTCAAGTGAGAAGCAATATATAAATGGCACAAATGTTACAAGGCAAGCTGATATTGTTTTCACTACAAGTTAAGCTTGGAAAGTCCTAATACAATGATATTTGGAAAAGAAAGAAAGCGAGTAGAATTAGAGATGGAATCAAAATGTCGGAATAAAAGTGCCGTCTAAGTGAGACGGGAAGTAAGATGATTTTAAGCAAAGCATAAACGGAAAATGGTATAAGTACACCCCTTAAAGGGGGGAAGCGGGTGTGAGAGATGCAAATGTAAGATGAAGACAATCGACACTTAGAATTCCGGACTGGCGAATGGGTATGTTTGAAGATATCACCCATGAAAGGTGTAATGAAATTCGACAAGAAGGAAAAGTTTAACCCGAGATATATTGGACTTTATTATATTGTTCGTAAGGTAAGCAGGTTGCGTACTAAGGACGTAGCTCCTGTTAAGGTACCGTGGCGAAACAATAACAGAAAGGAGATGACTTGCGAAGCGAGGAGAGGAAGGAGAAATATGATTAGCAGAAGAGACTGCACGTTATGGTAATAAAAGAAACCCCCTCCGAGATCCTTATAAGACCCTATGAGACTAGGTGAACATTCGAGGACGAATGTTCTAAAGGGGGGAAGGATGTTATATCCCGTACCTTGTACGTCGGAATATTTCAAGTTAGTCGCGACAAGTTAAAGACAAGGCTATTTCCCGGTTTTGTTCTAATGCACAAGTTGCTTATGAATTTTATTGGAATGGAATATTAAGGAAAAATTTGGGGTTAAAAGTGAATTATGGGAAGTTGATTATGTTACACCTCGCATTTTTGCACATTTGAATATCCCGAGTTAATGGCGAGAAGTTAAGGACAAGACTATGTTCTAAAATTATTTTAATGCATTAGTAGGTTATGAGCATTATTTATGGACGTTGGTAGTATGGAAATAATGAGAAGGGTTAAGGGTAAAAAGGAAAATTCGGAAAAGGGTTCATGGAAATATTATGGAAGGCTAAGGGTAAAATGGTAACTTCACAAGTATTCAAGAAAATGGAAGAATTCTCTAGGAAATGGAGAAAGGAACATGTGACCATTTCATAAGTGAAGGGGGCAAAGTGTAAATATGGGTGGACTAAAGTGTAAAAGGAAAGACCCTTGGTCTTCTTTGACCAAGTGAGAAAAGTCAAGAAAAGAAAAGAAAAATCTAGGAAATGAAAGAAAATTCTAGAGAGGGAACAAGAGGGACAAGTGAACATACTTGAGGGACCTAAACATAATTATGGAAAAGTAGTGGAAGACATATATATATATATATAGTCATCCTTTTAATTCAAGAAAAATAAGAAAGAACACACAAAAAAAAAAGAGAGAGAGAGGGCAATCGGCCAAGCCATGGCCGAACCTAGCCCATGGAAGGTTGATCCAAAAAAATATTTTCTTGCAGTGTTCTAAGCAATTGGAAGGTCCTTTTCAACATGAGATAATTGTTAGAGCAAGAAAACCATTCATTCTTGCAAGTTGGAAACTTTAGCCAAGTGGAAGAAGCAAGTGGAAAAGGTAAGAACCAATCTTCCTTTAAGTGCTATGGATGTTTGGTACATGTTGTAGTGTATAGAAACGGATGAAAGTTTATGGAAATATGGAAGTTGTGGTTGTGGCCGTGTGGTGCATGGTGTAGGCCGTGTGTATGTGTGTTGTTGTATGAAAGATTGATGAATCAATTTCATATAGAAAGTTGGTTGTTGTAATGTATAGAAATAAATAAAAGTGTATGAAATATGAATATTGTTGTTGTGGCCGTATGCATGTATGGTTGATGGAACAATGATCCAACGATTTTATTTAGTGTTTTGGTTGTTGTTGTTGTTGTAATGAAAAGAAAAGGATGAAAATTCATGAAAAGTATACATGTGTGTGCATGGCCGAATGGTATGGGTATGATGAATTGAAAGTTGATTGTGGATTTCATGTTAAGAGCTTATGTTGGTGGAATAAAATGTTCTTGCATATATGGAATACAATGATGTTAGTATGGTGTTGTTGGAATATAAATCACTGGGTTGTTATTGTTTTTATTGAAGATGAAAAGTCTTGAAGGAAGTAAAATGTTGATTGAATTGTTAGAATGTACATTGGGTTGATTCTTGAAATGGTTGATACGAATATTGGCATTATTGTTGATAGTTTGGCCGGGTTGAATTCCCGGGGTTGTTGTTGATTGAAATCGGCCAAGATAAACTTGGTGGCATGGTATATTTACAGGGGAAACGCTGTCGAAATTTCTGTAGGCAAGTGTCAATTCAAGATTTGACCTCTAAAGGTTCTAATCAACAATTGGTAAACATGACCAAATTGTAGATTCTGGCGAACTTGGAACTTGAATTTGGAGTAGCAGAAGGAGCGGAAAGAGGTATGTAAGACTTCACTTCCCTTCTTTGGCATGTCTTAGATGTATTAGGCTTGAATACGGGCCTCGGGGATAATTCCTTTCCTAGAAAACCGAGATTGAAATTAGTTACTATTCATTCAGTAGAATTGAACTAGAAATCGTGTGAAATGTTGAAAAAGTTTCCTAAACACCTAGAACTTGCATGAACAACACCCGACTATCCTAAAACTCTCTTAAGTAATGCCACGAAACGTATGATGCGTCAATTGTGTACGCCGCCTCATTTGATCCGAGGTGGGCCCATTGTCCGATTTTCTACAAGTGCTCTCGTCTACCAACCGACAAATGTTGCAACTTGGTTATCTATTCCGGGAATATTTCCATGATGAAAGTGATAACGATGATGTAAAGAAAGGAACATGTCTATGATAATCATAACAAGGACGACTCCATGACTATGAGCCTTAAGTCAAGAATCCAATGCGGGTATGAGAGTGATAAACTAGTCCTTGATCTTCGATTCTACCCTTTTAGCTATGGTATTATTTTCTAAAGGTTCCAAAGTCTACAAATAAACGCATATGATGTCCATGATCTCATTCCATGTTTTCTTTAATGATATCTGTCCGTTGATAGTCTCGCCTTAAAAATTGTTCCTTCAAGGTGAGACAAAGCGATCCCGGTTAATCCATAATGTAATCGGAGGTCACCGACCTTACGTCACTCCGATAGATACATGACCTTCCTTGGGCTCCCATGCATGCCGTATATATATTTATATGATACTTGATATTGATGAATGTACATATATATGTGGGGAATGGGGAGGGCAACCGTGTCCCCCCGATTCGCTCGGCTTATCATCCGGACGCGGGATGCCGGACGCGGGATATGGGGAGCCGTACGCGGCGTCTCGTGATGTATATATATATATATAATATGGTATACTTGGTTCACTGTTGGGGAGGGGGGTGGGAGAGCCGATGAATTCGGCGTCTGTAAATGTGAATAAAAAGTACCGTTTTCCGAAAGATATCTGTATTCTATGTACAAGGATAAGAAACACCGTGTTCAGAAAAAGAAAAAGAACAAGCTAGGCATGCATGGCCTCCGCCCTGAGTGGCGCTCACATGTACAGGTTACTCCTTTATCCTATGATACGGTCTATGTTTCCACACAGTTATTACTCTGTGCAGGTTACAGTTTTACACGTGATATGTTCCCTATGTACAGAATACTCTCTTTACATGATATGCTCTACAGCTCTTACTATGTTGTTACTGTTCATGTCTTACATACTCAGTACATTGCTCGTACTGACCCCTCTTCTTCGGGGGCTGCGTTCATGCCACGCAGGTACACCCAGACGGATAGAAGCCAGGATAGAAGATGTTCCAGCGAAGTTGGCAAACTCCATTTGTTCTGGGGTGTCGCCGAGTCAGCGTGCTATGCCATGATGTCTTGTTTGAAGTTAGAGACTTTGCAGACAGAGTCGTGGGTTTCGGGAGTCAGTTTGTACCATGATACAAGTTTTGTACAGTCACATATTTTATTTGATTCTAAAGCAACAAAGGAATATTTTAGCAGTCTTGTTATGTATACTTGACGTAGAGATTTCAAAAAAAAAATTGGTACGTAGAAAGAATCAGTGGGTTCGCTCGGCTCCGGTTATGGGGTCGGGTGCCCATCACACCCTAGTGAGATCGGGGTGTGACAGATTATTTTTCATGAAATGGCCTAAGTTGGCCGTGAGATGTGAGGCCCACTTCCCCCCTGGCTGGCCAAATTTAATTAGTTCCAAATTATGAGGGGTACATGTGTTCATTTTATATTTGTAGGGGCTAAGTATATATAAGCGATGTATGACCAAGCAAGGCACAATTAGTCATCTTTTCCCCTAGAAAATTCAAGAAGCTTGGAGAGACAAGAGCATGGAGAGTATTCGGCCAAGGGGGCTGGCCGAATATGGCCCCCAGTGTTGATGAAGAAAAATTATTTTCTTCCAGCTTTTCTACTAATTGGAGGGTCCTCTACAACGTGGAGTGGTTGTTGGAGCAAGCAAAACACTCTTTTTTGCAAAACACAATCCTAGCCGAATGAGGAGATAAGTGGAAGAAGGTAAGGTTTAATCTCCTTTTTCATATGTTATGCATGATTTGTGTATGTCGTGGAGTGTGGAAGTGAATGAAATTCATGAAACTATGGTGTTGATATTGTGGCCGAATATGGACTACTTTGTATAACAAGGAATGAATTAATTTTATGTAGTATTTTGGTTGTTGTGGATTCTATGATGGAAAATGAAGGTTTCATGATCCAAGTTGAAGTTATAACCGTGGGGGCCGATTTGGAAGATAATATGATTCTAATATAGTTTCTTGAATTTATGAAAATAATGTTGTGAACGTGTGGGTTATTGATGTAGTTCATGAATTTGGAAGGTAGAAATGTGTAATTGTTGCTCTCTTGAACTTGGGAGGATTTCGGGTGACATTGGACATTGGTTGGGTTGTTTGAAATATTGTGTGAATTGTTTAAAGTGTTCTTGAATATTGTTTGAATGATCTCGGATTAGTAATTGAATGTGCGAGCATTCATTGTTAATTTGATTATATGTGGTTGAGTCGAATGTCAATGGAATGTCGTCGAATTATGTAGAAAAAAATTTCCAATGTTAGAATGCGTTTGAAATTACTTATTGATGTTGTTGGAATGGTTGTTGGTATGGTTATTGATGATATTGGCCGAGTTGAATTCTCGGGGTTGTTGAACTTATAGGGGAAATGCTGCCCAAATTTCCGTAGAAAAAGTGATGGCTTGGGAATGAATTCCTAAGTACTTATAGCTAATGTTTGGTATTTAATGACGTTATTGTAGATTTTGGGAAGCTCGAGACTTAAGTTTGGATTAGCTTAGGAAGCAAACGAGGTATGTAAAGCGTATCCTTCTTTTCTTTTGGCATGTCCTAGACGTAAGTAAGTTATGATATGTTATGAGCCTTGGGGGTAACTCTATTCTTAAAATCCGAGCATGTTTACGATTCTTAATTGCTCCCTGATGTTGACATTCTTCATATGGTCGAACTATGGTCCTTAAGTCTTATGTACGATTGAATTTCAAATGTTGCATAAAAGTTTTGTTCTTAAGAAGGGTCTATGTCTAAAAATGTCCGTAACTTTCATAGACGGAACCGGATGGCCTTGATGTGTTCGTAAATGATTCTATAACGTATGATGTCCCTAACTTTCATGTATGGTCTCGGATTGGCTTGATATATGACTATGATCCCTACGGTTCTTTAATATGTTCATGATGTTTGATATGTTTCCGAGTGATGTCCGAAAGATATTTGATATGATGATTTCTCTCCTTATCTGCGGAGTCCGTTATGATGATTTGTATGCATATGGTTTCTTATTACTCTGCTCGTGCGTATGGTTATTACCTCTTTCACTGAGTCCCGGGCCAGGACATGTTTTCGTGCGCAGCTCTACTATATTATTCACCGAGTCCCTCGATAGAGGGCCGGGACACGCTATGTATATGATGACATGATGATGACATGATTTTATCTACCGAGTCCCTCATTAGAGGGCCGGGACACGCTATCTACCGAGTCCCTCATTAGAGGGTCGGGACACGCTATCTACCGAGTCCCTCATTAGAGGGCCGGGACACGCTATCCACCGAGTCCCTCATTAGAGGGCCGGGACACGCTATTCACCGAGTCCCTCAGTAGAGGGCCGGGACACGCTATATGTATATATATGATGGTGACATGATCTTACTTACCGAGTCCCTCACTAGAGGGCCGGGACACGCTATGTATATGCATATGTATATGATGATTATTTACTCGTGTCTCTAAGTCCCATGATAAATCGGATATGATATGGATATGCACGAATTATGTTTCAAAGGTAAGTTTTGTGATTTCTGGTTTCTGTACTACTTTTCTGTACTCCGTACTTCAGTATGTTCCTGTTTACTGTGTTTCATGCTTTACATGCTTAGTACATATTCCGTACTGACCCCCTTTCTCCGGGGGCTGCGTTTTATGCCACGCAGGTACCCACAGGTGAGTAGAGGATGTTAGCAGAAGATGTTCCAGCTGGATTGGCGAGCTCCACTTCTTCCGGAGTGCTGCCGAGTCAGAGTGTTTATGTTATGTTATCTTGGTTTATGTTAGAGACTTTGCAGACAGGGTCACGTGTATATATAACATGTCAATTTTGTAAGCGGCTATGTAAGCCGATGTATCATTATGTATTATAATACAGATTTCCTATGATTACAGGTTTTATTTGTTTTGAGAAAGATGAAAAGTGTGTGGATCTTTGAAAAGCTTCCATTATGTTTTATTTTCATGATTTAATGGCCCAGCTGATTATGAGTATTACGAGAGTCAGCGGGTTCGCTCGGTCCTAAGTAAGGGTCGGGTGCCCATCACGCCCTATCAGGTTAGGGTGTGATAATTTTAACCCTAGAAATTGGGAAAACGAGCCCATAAGGGCGAAACGAGAAATTCACGGATAAAATACCAAATTGAATCCTAGGTAATCATAACCCCATCATTAATTGTTGATTTAGCTCAAGAATTAGCCCCTAATCTGATTTCTAGTAAAACCCCCAAATTGGTTATGAGCCCTAATTCTCCAAATCCGAAATTCGACCTTAAAAGTGAAAGATATATGATTACTAAGGTTAGATTCATCACATTTTAACATTAACATCATTAATTTATCAAGTATCCTCTTAGGGAAAAGTCTCCCAAAACCCTTCTTCAAATTCCGTTTCTAAGGGATTGAAAAGGGAAGGGGAGAGTCTAAGATGATTGTGATTAAAGAGAAGTAAAGGATTAGACAAGGTTTTACCTCCAAGATTTCCTTCAATTTGTCTCCAAGAACAGCCTTCCCAAGCCCCAATATCAAGATATGAAATAATGAGGGTCTAAGACTCTTTAAATGCATAGTCACTGCTCGTCACCGCTGTAGCGGTAACTGGACCGCCCCAGCGGCGCCGCCCCGGCGACCACCTGACCGCTTCAGCGGTCAAGCCAAAATGGCTAGGACCACTTCAGTGGCAGGGTTACCGCCCCAGCGGTGCCGCTGCTGGGATGCTGGTGCCGCCAAAGCGGGCACTAGACACCCGAACCTTGGCCCAACATTTTCTTTTGATTCGATTTTTTGACTAACTCCCGAGGCCATCTGGTCACATACCAGATACCTAGTCCTATATAAAAACGCTGTACCAACGTTCCTGTGGCCTCGGAATTCCCAACGGAGGTCTCGTTGACCGAGTCAACTACCGATGCCTTAATTCCCATTTCCCATCCAATGTCCTGAAATGGATCCGAATGCATTGGGAACTAAATAACATGCACACATAAGTTCTAAACGATTATCTGGACCTCTTAGAATTGACGGAATTCTGAAAAAGGTTGTTTGTCCAAAAGTCAACTTCACTTTCACTTTTAAGCCTATATTTTCACCAAAGTTACCCAAATCCAGTCTAGACACCTCGGGAAGTATGTCAACGGTCCCCTCAGGTCAACAGGGAGCTAATCAATGCTCGAGAGCGGGCGAAAGTGCCAAAAGAACTATAACGACCAAATGGGTCGTTACATCTGATACCAATTGAACCGTTGCTCGTCCTCGAGCAAAGAAAAGAAGGAAAGTAGGAAAATACCTGAATCAGTGAAAATCTAGGGATATCGGCTACGCATATCAGACTCAGTCTCCCAAGTAGCCTCTTCCACAGGACGGTGCTTCCATTGCACTTTCACAGAAGCAATCTCCTTGGATCTTAACTTTCGAACCTGCCTAGCCAAGATCGCAATAGGCTCCTTTTCATAAGTCAAATTCTCATCAAGCAATATAGAATCCCAAGGGACAATGTAGGTACCGTCGGCATGGTACTTCTTCAGCATCAAAACATGAAAGACCGGGTGAACTCCCGCCAAGCCTGGCGGCAATGCTAACTCATAAGCTACATCACCTATACAATCCACGATCTCAAACGGGCCAATGTATCTAGGGCTCAACCTGCCCCTATTACCAAACCTCATAGCACCCTTCATGGGTGAAACCTTCAATAGAACCTGATCACCAATAGCAAACTTCAAATCCTGAACCTTCCGATCCGCATACATCTTCTGCCGGCTCTGAACCGCCACGAGTTTGGCCTGAATAACTCTCACTCTATCAAGGGACTGTCTCAATAGATCCGTGCTCCCAGGTCGAGCCTCGAACCCATCGAACCAACCGATCGGAGATCTACACCTCCTACTATATTGTCACACCCTAATTTTCGATAGGGCATGATGGGCACCCGACCCTTACCTAGGGCCGAGCGAACCCGCTGACTCTCGTTATACTCATGACCATACTGGACCCGCAAAACATTACACAAGTACATAATGAAATTTTTTTTTTTCGAAAACAAACATGCCTTTCATCTTATCAAATCGAATAAAACCTGTACCGTATGAAATCTGTAATCATAACAAATCTGTAACAATAAGCATAATGATACATCGGCTTACATAGCCGCTTACAAAACTGACATCTCATATACACGACACTGTCTGCAAAGTCTCTAACATAACTCCAGATACCATATCGCACATAAGCTCTGGCTCGGCAGCACTCCGGAGGAAATGGAGCTCGCCAATCCAGTTGGGACATCTTCTACTATCAACATCTACTCATCTGTGTACACCTGCGTGGCATGAAACGCAACCCCCGAAGAAAGGGGGTCAGTACGGAATATGAACTGAGCATGTAAAGCATGAAATACTGTAAACAAGATCATACTGAAGTACGGAGTACAGAAAATCATATCATCATATCATTACATGTATACCTACCGTACCCGGCCCTCCAGTGAGGGACTCGGTGAATGAGATCATATAATCACATGCATGGCCATCATATAGTCACAGATACATGTGTATATACCGTACCTGGCCCTCTAGTGAGGGACTCAGTGAAGTAATCATCATATCATCGTGTCATCATGTGCATGATGTCATCACATATATATATATATATATATATATATATATATACCGTACCCGGCCCTCTAGTGAGGGACTCGGTGAATAGCGTACCCGGCCCTTTCGGGACTCGGTGGATAGAATCATCATATGCCATCCTGGCCGCCATCCCCATATCATCACATCATCATATATATATACCGTACCCGGCCCTCTAATGAGGGACTCGGTGAACAATGCAATAGTCTGTGCACGAATACATACCCGGCCCGGGACTCGGTGAAAGATGTCATAGTAGGAACGAGCAGAGTAATAAGAAGCCACATACACATACACACATACATCATCTTTGAGACTCGGCAAATACGTAAACAGATCAACGCTCGTGTCTCGGGATCATGGTTATATCAAATATCTTTCGGACGCCACTCGGAAACATAGCAAACATCGTAAGCATATCAAAGGACCGTAGGGATCATAGTCACATATCAAATCAATCCGGGCCCGCCTATGAAAGTTACGGGCAGATCATCATATCATCTTGTTATCATATATCATATCAGACTTCGTATCACATTATATTTCGAAATACACATCATACTTCAGAATACACATCATACTTCAGAATACAGCATAGTGCGCGCGATAACATAACCGGCTCGGGACTTGGCAAAAAATGTAACAACAGAATGTACGAGCAGAATCGTAAGTAACCAAATACAGTTTAAAACATTTTCAAAGACTCAATAGGATAATCAAAACGAACCATCATTTTTAAGCCAAAACAGTAGTCAAATCAGATTTTCTTCCGAATATCACTCGGGAACATATCAAACCGAACTTCAGAAACCATAGTCACGTATCAAAATCACATGCATAAAAATCCTCATTTCAGACTCAATAAATAAATAAGTAATCGTACTCGGGGGTCGGAAAGATAGTCATATTAAGTTCTTTCAAAAAGTCGTTAGCACTAAACAAAAGAAAGTCGCGGGACCCACGGACGAGCGTCTACCCAATCCGAGCCCGCCTATGAAAATTAAAGTCATTATACGTTATAGAATTATTTACGAGCATATCAAAGCCATCCGGTTCTGTCTGTGAAAGTTACGGACGTTCGTAGTTACAAAACTCTTTTGAAAACAAAACTTTTTATGCAACATTTGAAAACCAATCATACAAAGACATATAAACCATGGCTTGACCATATAAGGATGCCAACGTCAAGAAGCAAATAAGCATCGTAAACATGCTCGGACTTTAACAATAGAATTACCCCCAAGGCTCGTAACGTATCATAGCTTAACCACATCTAAGACATGCCAAAAGAAGGAAAGGTAAGCTTTACATACCTCGTCCGCTTTCAAGCTAATCCAAACTTACGTCTCGGCTTCTCAAAATCTACAACACGCCATTAAATACCAACATTAACTAAAAGCATTTAGACATTCAATTCCAAACTAGCACTTTATTCTACAGAAATTTGGGCAGCATTTCCTTTGTAAACTCAACACCCCGAGAATTCCACTCGGCCAAATCTTCAACAACAATACCAACAACAATATTTAACAATATCGATAATCAATTCACAATACATTCTAACATTAGTAACTCTTTCCTATACAATTCAACATCATTCCATTTGCATTCGATTCCACTACAAACATTCAAGCCAACATTAGCGCTCACATGTTCAAATACTAATCCGAGACCATTCATTTAAGATTCAAGGACATTTCGAACAGTTCGCATAATATTCAAAATAATCCAACCAAACACCATCTCACCCGAAACCATCCCAACTCAACATGAACAACAATAACATATTTCTTTCTTCTAAATTCATCAACTACACCAATAATTCACATATTAACACATTATTCTCATAAATTCAAGAAACTACATTAGAATCACATTGGCTTCTAAAACAGCCCACAACCAATCATAACTTCAACTTGCATCATGAAACCGTCATTAGCATCATAGAAACCACAACACAACAACCACAATACCATATAAAAATTAGTTCATTACCTAACATACAAAACAGCCCATTTTCGGCCAACACCCCAACACACAAGTTCCATGATTTTCATCCATTTTCCACACTCTACAACAACACCAAAACATGCTAAATACAATTAACTCACCATTCCTACACAACATCATACCACACGGCTACCATACCCACACACACGGCTCCACTTCCACACACAAAATTTCATGAATTTCATTCATTTCACATACTACAACATGCGCAAACTATTCATAACATATAAAAAGGAAGATTGAACCTTACCTCCTTCACTTGGTTCTTCAACTTAGCTAGGGTTGTGAATTGCAACAAGGAATGGTCCGATGGCTCCAACAACTACTCCATGTCGATAAGGGCCTTTCAATTGGTTGAAATACTAGAAAGAAATAATTTTGTGATGAAGATTTTTGGACTCTAGTTTTTGCCCCTCTTGGCCGAATGGCCTTCAATTTTGTCTCCAAGGTTCTTGATTTTTCTAAGATTGTAGAAAGATGAAAAATGAGTCTTGCATGGTCATCTTCCATATATATATATATATATATATATATATATATATATATATATATATATATACATGGCCTATACAAATTGTCCACATACCCACCCCATGGCTTGTAACAATTGGCCAAGCCATGGGTGGTACCCCACATGGGTCCCACGGCCACTTGGCCCTTTTTTGGAGTTCATGACTCATTAATTCCCTTATTCCAATTTTTACCCTTCATACCTCATATCAACACAAAGGATGAATAATATGATCAATATGTCATCTAATTGCACATATATTAAGCTTCCATGTGGCCATGGCCCACACCACACACATGGCCACATATGGCCATTTTCATGAAATATTTAGTTTCTAAAATTCCACTTCTAGCCCTTAATTTTCATGAAATGCTTAACTTTCCATAATTCACTTTTACCCCAAATCTTCCTTAATACTCCATGCCACAAAATCATAAGCAACTCATGTCTTAAAGCAAAATCGTAGTCAAAGTCTCGACTTCGTATTCCGACATAGTCTTGTCCCCAACTTATCGTGGTTGACTCGAATTATCCCGAGGTACAAAATACGGGATATAACAGAACGTATTGTCCAGATATGACTATGAATATGGATGAATTGAATTAAGAGTAATGTAGTTGACTAAAGACTATTGTGATGATATTGTGAATGTTATTATTGATGTTTGGGAGTTGATATATGATATGGAGGAAGTCGTATAAATAAAGGAGATGCTGTCCGATTTTCTCTAGAATTAGTCATGAATGCTAAGCTATCCGTTCTCTAATGTTAGTATGCACTTCAATGAAGGTAGAAACGTGAGCGTTGAAGAAGCACGTACAAGTGATAGAATAGTTGCATGAAAAGGTATGTAAGGCTAACCCTTCTTTCATAAGGCATGGTTCTTTGGCCAAATGTTTATCCTTCTACGAGTCTACGATATTCTCCAATGATCCTATCTCTAGAAGCTACAAAGCTTATGATGCTCAAATGATATGATTGTACTAAGTTCCTTATATGACGAGTAATTCTCTAAAGATAGAATGTAATGAATGACGATAATAAAAAGGCTAAAGATAAATATGAGCTTATATGTATGTATGCCATGAGAGCCTATTGTGAACCCCGAGCTTATATGGCCGGGTAGAATATAATGAATATATATATATATATATATATATACACGATGCGCGAGCACCACTGCAGTTGGGTACGAATAACACTGAGCCTTGGTAGGGCCAGGTACGTATGACACTGAGCCTTGGTAGGGCCAGGTATGTGCAACACCGAACCTACGTGGTCGGGTATGCTATATAAATGCTATGTATATGACATCAATATGAGTACGAATAAGCTATGTATATGACATCAATATGAGTACGAATAAGCTATGTATATGACATCAATATGAGTACGAATATGTTAAGATTATGTAAATGCCAAGTAAAGGCTATGTATATGCAATGTATATGATATGAGCATGAGTATGAAAGGAAATATGAATACGAATACGAAAATGAATACAAAAGGTAAATGAGTACGGGTATGAATGTACGTACGCGAATACGGAATAGAAATGGAACGTCCCTATGGAAAGCAAGTAAGTGCTACGGTGATGATGCTATTATCTCTCATCCTATGTTATTTCACATGTATTGATTATGCTTACACATTGATACTGATCATGCTTTACATACTCAGTACATTCTTCGTACTGACGCCCTTTTGTTTGTGGACGCTGCGTCATGCCCGTAGGTGGCCAGGGAGACAGACTCGAGCCATAGCTGTATTTTCTCAGGGACTACATAGCAAAGCTCCACTTCATTCGGAGCTACAGCTTTTGGTATAGATTCTTTTGTGTACATATTTATGGGCACGGCGGGGTTCTGTCCCGCCTATATGTTATGATATGACGTACCCTTCTTAGAGGCTCGTAGACATGTGTATATTGTTAGATAGGTTCGACCTTGTCGGCCTATAATTTGGGATATTATTTTGATAGCCTCTTCGGCTTATGTACATTTGTATGGGCATAGATGTTATTGATGATACAGACGTGTTGTTGCCCAATGAGGCTAGAATGAAGATGAATGAAAAGCATGATTTAGTATGTGGCTCACCTAGATATGATGTGAAAGTATGTTAAGGGGTGCCCGGGTGGGATAGCACCGGGTGCTCGTCGCGGCCCTCCGGTTGGGTCGTGACATATTTATTGTCACATCGCTTCCAATAATCGATTTATCAATTTGTACCTCAATTTCACGAAGAATATCATATTAACTTCTCACCACAAATATCATCTATTTGTAGGTCACAACATATCGAATAGTGGCTAAGCCCACATAATCACTCAATCAATAGCATATGGGAATTTCAACCACACACATTATGCCTGAAAACTGGACGTGATTTCTCCTATCAATTTCACAATGCATGCAATCAACTAATCAAAGTCTAACTCAAGTAGACCGTAACATACCTCAACCGCAGAGCTGGAATAATAGGAATCACTCCGCTATAGCCTTTCCCTTCCACAAAGCCTCGGAACGCTCAAAGTCTATCAATTAAGATGCTAAATAAGTCTTAACACTCTAGTCAACAATATCAATACAATGAACACCCTTCCACCTTACCCCTTTCTAATGGGTGAATGATTACTAGGCATAAATCATCCTAATATTGGCCTTAGCAGTCACAAACTATCAATTCATAAGGTTATTTAATCAAGTTATCTTTTACAAGCAGTTTCTGTGGTCAAGCTACCACTTTTATGAAACCCTAAGTCTCAATTCACTTAGTTCATGTCTCTAATGGTTCAATTCTTGATTAGAAAGTGATAACCCAAGCCTTTATATGATAATCCTACAACAACAATCATAACCCACCTACTATTCAAAGTCTATTAAGTTTTAGGGTTACTATTCTCAATTCACCATTGTAGACCCATTAGAAGGATGATAATCTTAGAGATGAACGCCTAATGAAGGAAGGAATGGTTGAGACTTACCTCTGAAGAATATTCTTGCCCTAGCTTAGAATTTCGCCCTAGGTGCTCCTTAGAAACTGTGTTGGAGTTTTATGAATAATGAAATCAGAACTAAGTGTTTAAAACACGGGATTCTGTCCCCGTCGATCGTTGCAGCGGTCAATCCGTCACTGCAGCGGTCTCGCTATAGCGGGCAAGTGCCCGCTGTAGTGAACCAACTCTAAAACCTTCCCTCCGTCGTGGCGAGCCTGGTCCCGCGATATTGCAAGCGCTACAGTGGTCCAGTGCCCGCCATAGTGGACACCCATGTTTCTGACTGATCGCGGCGGTGAGAGACCCGCCACAGCGGTACATCCCCCGCCGCAGCGGTACCACTGAGCCAGTAAGCTCGCTTATTTCCACTGTTTTTCACTCTACTACCCAATACTTCATCTGAGGCCTCACAAACACAAAAAAAAAATGCACATTAATGTAAAACACCAACCGGACGTACCCGTGTCCTCAGAATTCCCAACGGAGGTCTAATTTCCTACATCACCGCGCCTGTTATATCCTGTATTTCGTACATTAGGACAATCCGATTTGACTATGATAAGTTAGGGATAAAGTCATTCCGGGATATGAAGTCGGGACTTTTGACCTTCGATTTCGTTTTATGACCTAATTTGTTCATGAATTGGTTGGCATGGAACATTTGAGAAAATTTGGGACCAAAAATGGAATAATTGGAAGTTGGCAAATCATGCAAATGAGGCCATTTAGCCGTGTGGCCATGGAGTGGTTCCCACACATTTTGTGGCCAATTTTAATTGGTCCAACACATGTGTGGGCCATAGACACTTGGAGGGTTCATCTAGGAGCATAAAAGATGACCAAGAAGTCATCTTTCTCATTTCCTTATACTTAGAAAAAAAAGAGAGAAGTTGAAGAACAACAACCACCCTATTCGGCCAAGGGGCAAAAAAATTAAGACCAAGATTTAGCCATCCAAAAATTATTTCTTCCTAGCAAACCTACTAAATGAAGGGTCCTCATTAACGTGGAAGTGTTGTTTGGGTCAACAAATCGTCCGTTTGCATCCGATGCTAACCCTAGCCAAGTTGGAAGTTGAAGGGAAAAGGTAAGATTTAATCTTGTTTTATGTGTTGTGAGTGATGTGTGCATGTTGTAGTAGATGGAAATGGATGAAATTCATGGAAATATTGCATGTAGAGTGGAGCCGTGTGCATGGTGTGTGTGGCCGTGTGTGTGTGTGTTGTTGTGTTGTGTTGAAGTAATGAATTAAAGTCTAGTTAGCATGTTGTGATTGTTGTAGAGTGGAGAAAAGAATGAGAATCATCAACATATGTATGTGAGAGGTGTTGGCCGAATTTAGGCCATTTATGTGACAAGAATGAATTAATATTACTTAGTATTTTAGTTGTCGTCGTTGTGGATTTTATGGTGAAAGTGAAAGTCTAATGATTTGAATTGATGTTATAATGGTTACGGGCTGATTTGGAGAATTATGTGCATTTAATGTAATTTTTATATTTATGAGGATGACATTGTTAGAGTGTGGATTATTGGTGCAAATTATGATTCGGAAGTTAGAAATGTATTATGGATGTGGTCCTCAGGTTGGGCAGTTTTCGGGTAAATTGGAGAGGTATTTGGGAAGGTTGAAATATTGTGTGAATTGTTTACGATGTTCTTGAATGTTGTTAGTATGAGTTCGGACTAGTATTTGAATGTATAAGCGTTGATGTTGGCTTGAAGGTAAGCCGTTGAATTGAATATAGTGAATGTTGTTGGGCTATGTTGAAAGAGTATTTAATGTTAGAATGCATTTTGAATTGATTATTGATGTTGCTAGTTTTGTTGTTGGTGTTGTGGTTGTTGATTTGGCCGAGTTGAATTCTCGGGGTTGGTGTATTTACAGGGGAAGTGCTGCCCAAATTTCTGTAGAATTTGATATTCGTTTGGAATCGGGTCCTAAATACCTTTAGCTAATGTTTGGCATATTATGACGTATTTGTAGATCTTAGGAAGCCCGAAGTTTGAGTTTGGACTAGCTTCGAGGGCGGACGAGGTATGTAAAGCTTACCTTTCCTTCTTTTGGCATGTCTTAGATATGGCTAAGTTATGATATGTTATGAGCTTCGGGGGTAATTCTATTCTTAAAGTCCGAGCATGTTTACGATGCTTATTTGCTTCTTGAGGTTGGCATCCTTATATGGTCAAGCTATGGTTTGATATGTCTTTGTATGATTGATTTTCAAATGTTGCATAAAAAGTTTTGTTTTCAAAAGAGTTTTGTAACTACGAACGTCCGTAACTTTCACGGATTTAACCGGATGGCTTAGATATGCTCGTAAATGATTCTATGACGTATAATGACTATGATTTTCATGGGCGGCCCGACTTGAGTCGACACCCTCCGTGGGCCCCGCGACTTTCCTTATGTACTTCGACGATTTTTGAAAGGATATGATATGACTATTATTCCGATTTCAAGTACGATCGTCTTTACTTATCTTTTGAGTTGGTAATAATGATTCGATAACATATGATTACTATGATTTTCGTAGGCGGGCCTGGATTGTGTTGACGCTCGTCCGTGGGTCCCGCGATCTCCTTCTGTATAATTCTGACGGCTTTTGAAAGAATTTAATATGACTATCTTCCCGACCCCCGAGTATGGTTACCTATTTATCTGTTGAGGCTGAAATGAGGATTTTTATGCATATGATTTTGATACGTGACTATGGTTTCTGAAGTTCGGTTTGATATGTTCCCGGGGGATATTCGGAAGAAAACCTGATTTGACTATTGTTTGGTTTTGAACTAATAGTTTGTTTTGACTAACCTATTGGACCTTTGTAAGTGTTTTGTATGCATATGGTTACTTACGATTCTGCTCGTGCATTCTGTTAGTACATCTTTCACCGAGTCCAGGGCCGGTATGTTATCGTGCGCGCTATGTTATATTCCGAAGTATGATGTGATTTCCGAAGTATGATGTGATTCCGAAGTATGATGTGATATGATATATGATGTGATACGGAGTATGATGTGTTCGGAGGTATACAATATTCCGAAGTATGATGTGTTGTGGCGCCCAGATGGAGTGGCGACCACGTTCCGTCCGCCGGGTCCCATTACGAACCGTATGTGATATGATATGATATGTGATGATCTGATGATACGATATGATATGTGATATGGTATGTGATAATATGACGATATGATTTGACTTACCGAGTCCCTCACTAGAGGGCTGGGTACGATGTGTTTATGACTATTATATTATATATGGATCGGGCCGTACGTTCCTCGGAATTATTATATTATATATGGATCGGGCCGTACGTTCCTCGGCATTATCGTATTATTTATGGATCGGGCCGTACGTTCCTCGGCATTCGGTTGATGTCAGCTCATATGATGTGTTTGATTTTTCGTATGTATGAAACAGAAATATTTTTCAAAAGAAAGCGAGGCATGTTGGCATTCTGATTATCATATTTGTCTTTTGTATCCCTTATGTATGATTTGTATGTATACAAGCACTTTAGTGTGTATTGTGCTCACGTTCGTACTCCTTATTCGGTTATGACTTCGTTTTCGTATTCTATGCTTTGCATACTCGCACATATTTCGTACCGACCCTCTCTCTTCGGGGTCGCGTTTCATGCCCGCAGTACCGACGCACGGTTCGGTGATCCGCCGCCCAGGACACCTATTCCGCCGTTGGAGCGCTCCCTTTATTCCGGAGCCTACATTTTGGTATGTATTCTCCCGTTGTATATGTATTTGTGTATTCAGGGGTACGGCGGGGCCCTGTCCCGCCATATAAATCTGTTGTTCTGTTTAGAGGTCTGTAGACATAGATGTGGGTTATGTACAGTTTTGCTCGGATGCGTTGAGTAAGTTGTGTTTGGGCGGCCCGTCCGCCGTGGCAGTGCCTTTGTCGGCCGCGGGGTGTGTATGTATGCTTTGATACGTTATGTATATTATGACGGCCTTGCCGGCTTCTGTGCAGTATATATATGTTTGTATGCGCCATTTTGGAGCCACGTCTGATGTTTATAAATGTATGAGTCGTTTGTATGCCGAATCTGATTAATAAGCGCGTATGGGTGCCCAGCTCGGACACTAGTCACAGCCTACGGGGTTGGGTCGTGACACCGCCCCTCCAACAGAGTTTCTTAGACTTCTACATTTGAGCTTCTATTAGCTCATTCTACCCTTGGATAAGTTCTATTTGGTAGGGGGATCTTAGATTTTCCATAGTGATCGGGAGGGTTGTCACATCAGATACTAATTAAAATACCATTCGTCCCCGAACGGATAAGGATGAGGAATCTAGGAAAAAGGTACCTGTCTCGGCGAAAAGCTGAGGATGCTTGCTACACATATCCGATTCTGTTTTCTAAGTAGCTTCCTCAACCGGTCAATTCTTCCACTGAACTTTCACTGAGGCTATTTCCTTCGATCTCAACTTACTAACATCTTTATCTAAAATAGCAATCGGCTCTTCCTCAGATGTTAAGTTCTCATCTAGCAAAATCGAATCCCAATGGATTATGTACGAACCATTGCTGTGGTACTTCTTCAACATCAAAACGTGAAATACCGGATGAACGCCCGATAAGCTCGGAGGTAAAGCCAACTCATAAGCTACCTCCCCCACACGCTTGAGAACCTCAAATGGCCCAATGAATCTCGGGCTAAGCTTGTCCCTCTTTCAAAACCTCATCACACCTTTCATGGGTGAGACTTTCAACAACACTTGCTCTCCCTCCCCAAACTCAAGATCTCGGACATTACGGTCCGCATACTCATTTTGCCTACTCTGTGCTGCCAAGAGCTTAGCTTGAATTACCTTTACCTTTTCTAAGGACTCCTTAAGGAAGTCCATACTCCACGGTCTTACCTCAAATGCATCGAACAACCGAATAGGGGACCTACACCTCCTCCCATACAGCGCCTCAATTGGAGCCATGTCGATGCTCGAGTTTGGTAGCTATTATTGTATGCGAACTCCGCCAATGGTAAGAACTGATCCCAGTGACCACCAAAATCTATCACACATGCTCGAAGCATATCCTCAAGAACCTGAATAGTCCGCTCGGACTGCCCGTCAGTACGAGGGTGTAAAGCTGTACTAAGGTCCAACCTAGTACTCAATTCCCCATGCAAATGCTTCCAAAATCGAGATGTAAATGGTCTGCCCTGTCGGATACGATAGAGATAGGGACACCATGTAGCCTAACAACCTTACAAATGTAGATCGTGGCTAATTTCTCAGCGTCATAAGTTATTCGGACCGGAATAAAGTGAGCAGAATTAGTCAACCTATCCATAATAACCTATATAGGATCAAACTTTCCCAACATCTTCGGAAGGCTAACTACGAAATCCATAGTTATTTTTTCCCACTTCCACTCAAGGATGGGCATTATCTGAAGTGTATCCCCAGGTTTCTGATGTTCATACTTCACTTGTTGGCAGTTCAAACACTGAGCAACAAACTCCACTATGTCACGCTTTATCCTAGCCCACCAGTAATGTTGTCTCAGATCTCGATATGTCTTAGTAGTGCAAAGATGAATGGAATACCTCGAACTGTGAGCCTCTGCTAGAATAGTCTTGATCAAATCACCCACATGTGGTACACAAACTGGCCCTTTAATCCATAACAACCCCTCTTCGTCGATCACAGCCTCTTTGGCCTCACCACGCAACACATTGTCACGAATTTTACACATCTTAGCATCCTCAAACTGCTTAGCCTTAATCTGCTCTAGAAATTATGACCGAGCCTCAACACAAGCCAACACTCTTCCTATGTTAGAAATATACAGCCTCATAAAACTGATAGCCAGAGTTTGAACCTCTCTAGCTAACGGAAGCTCAGAAGAGATCAAACTGGCCAGACTTCCCATATTATCTGACTTCCTGCTCAACACGTCGGCCACCGCATTTGCCTTAATAAGATGATATAGAATGGTGATATCATAATCCTTCAGTAGCTTCATCCATCTCTGTTGCCTAGAGTTCAGATCCCTCTGGGTGAACATATGCTGCAAGCTACAATGGTCAGTGTACATCTCACAATGAACACAATACAAGTAGTGCCTCAAGATTTTCAGTGCTAACACTACTGCTGCCAATTCTAAGTCATGAGTAGGATAGTTCTTCTTATGCACTTTCAACTATCTAGAAGCGTAAGCAATCACCTTCGTTTCTTGTATCAAAACAGCGCCCAAACCAGAGCGTGAAGCATCACAATAAACAACAAAATTCTTTCCCTCCATGGGCAATGCTAGAATAGGAGCTGTCATCAACAATGTCTTGAGCTTTTGAAAGCTCTCTTCACACTCATTGGACCACTAAAACGGTACCTCTTTCTGAGTCAAATGGGTCAAATAAGAAGCAATAGAGGCAAACCCTTTCACAAACCGACGATAATAGCTAGCCAAACCCAAGAAACTACATATTTCGGTAACTGATTTGGGCTTAGCCCATTCCCTGACTACTTGAATTTTCTGCGGATCCACCATGATGCCTTCCTTTGAAATTATATGCCCCAAGAAGGACACAGAAGTCAACCAAAATTCACACTTGGAGAACTTAGCATACAGCTTCTCATCCCGCAGTACCCCAAGAGCAATCCTCAAGTGTTTCTCATGCTCCTCCTTACTTCTAGAATACACCAGGATATCATCAATGAACACTATCACGAAAGATCAAAAATTAGGCTTAAACACACTTTTCATCAAATCCATGAACATAGCTGGGCATTAATAAGCCCAACAGACATAACCAAGAACTCATAGTGCCTATACCTGGTCCTAAAGGCTGTCTTAGGAACATCTTTTTCCCGAATAGTGCCCATAACCATTAAACACAAGATAAATCAATAAATAGTCATGCCATAAAATAATAATGTAAATGCGAAAGTCCTAACTATAACAATCCAAAAATCCGAAAGTCACCGCATAAGGTCTCTAATCCAAAACGTGTCTAAGGAAAATATACTGTTTGAAATAAATAACTATTAATGTCTGGAATGGAAATAGACATTAGAAAAAGAAGATCTTCGGGCGACCTAGCATGGATAAAATCTCACCCTCAATCTGCCAGCAAATGGCCTCAACGCTAAATATGAGATCGGGTAGTAGTCTCTGGATCACAATCTGCACTCAAAAGAATGAAGCAAGATAGTATCAGTACAAACACTATGTACCAGCAGATATCATAGGCCGATTAAGATTAGTATCATGCGTGAATCATAAAATCAATAAATAGACAGACCAGTAAACAACACATAATCAAATAGCCCAACAACAAGTCAACCAATGTTATTAACAATCAAGTCACCCAATGATATCAAAATAAAGTCAACGGAAGCAAACAACGGAAATAAGTCTCCCGACAACATTCTCACTACTCAGTCACAGATCACTCGTATACATACATGCTAATTGGTATCATTGCCCAATAGTCATGACCTGCAGGGGACCCATGGTGTCCATGTACCACTCGTTCCAAAACGAACCTCGGACCACGAGCTCACAACTAGGCCACATCATCACCCCTGGTCAAATGTTCTTGTTCATATATATAGGTCACATCTCCACCCCCGGTAAAATGTGCCTTTTTATATCTATACATATTTATTGTCACGTCGCTTCCAATAATCGATTTATTAATTCGTACCTCAATTTCACAGAATATCATATTAACTTCTCACCACAAATATCATCAACCTGTAGGTCACAACATATCGAATAGTGGCACTAAGCCCACATAATCACTCAACCAATAGCATATGGGAATTTCAACCACACACATTATGCCTGAAAACTAGACGTGCTTTCTCCTATCAATTATACAACGCATGCAATCAACTAATCAAAGTCTAACTCAAGTAGACCGTAACCTACTTCAACTGCAGAGCTGGAACAATAGAAATCACTTCGCTACAGCCTTTCCCTTCCGTAAAGCCTCGGAACGCTCAAAGTCTAGCAATTAAGATGCTAAATAAGTCTCAACACTCTAGTCAACAATATCAATACAATGAACACCCTTCCACCTTACCCCTTTCTAATGGGTGAATGATTACTAGGTATAAATCATCCTAACATCGGCCTTAACAGTCACAATCTGTCAATTCATAAGGTTATTTAATCAAATTATCTCTTACAAGCAGTTTATATGGTAAAGCTACCGTTTTTATGAAACCCTAAGTCTCAATTCACTTAGTTCATGTCTCTAATGGTTCAATTCTTGATTATAAAGTGATAACCCAAGCCTTTAGATGATAATCCCACAACAACAATCATAACCCACCAACTATTGAAAGTCTATTAAGTTCTAGGGTTACTATTCCCAATTCACCATTGTAGACCCATTAGAAGGATGATAATCTTAGAGATGAACGCGTAATGAAGGAAGGAATGGTTGAGACTTACCTCTCAAGAATATTCTTTCCCTAGCTTAGAATTTTGCCCTAGGTGCTCCTTGGAAAATGCGTTGGAGTTTTATGAATAAAGAATTCGGAACTAAGTGTTTAAAATTCGGGATCCTTCCCCAGTCGGCCAGCATGCGGTGGTCAATCGGTCACCGCAATGATACGCATATATGTGCAAGTGCCACTAGAACGAATATAAACTCTAAAACCTTCCTTCCACCTTGGCGAGCACGGGTACGCGATGGGCCGTTGTGCGCTACGGTGGTCCAAAGATCCGCCATGTCAGTACCAATGTTTTTGACTAATTGCGGCGGCGAGAAACCCACTGCAGTGATACCACTGAGCTAGTAAGTTCTCTTATTTCCATAGTTTTTCACTCTACCACCCAACACTTCATCCAAGGCCTCACAAACACAAACAAAATGTGCACATTAGTGTAAAACACCAGACGGACTCACCCGTGGCCTTGGAATTTCCAACGGAGATCTAATTTCCTATGTCACCCACCACCCCCCAATGGACTCAACACAACCAAACAATCCTCACAAACAAGCCAATTTTTCAGTTATTTGACTTCTACCCTTGAGTTTCTATTAGCTTATTCTACCCTTGGAATGGTTCTATTTGGTAGGGTGATCCTAGATTTTCAATAACGACCGGGAGGGTCGTTACGCTTTTTTGGTTCCCACCTATTTACCTTTTCAAGTATTGTGTAATAGATGTTCGTTGGTTAAGTTACTTTCTCATCACATACAACTAGGTCGTTCAGGTGGACTGTTGAAGAAACAATTCCATTAGGTTTGACTAGGAAGTTGCAAATCTATTACCGCTAGGTTGTAGTGAAGTTTTTGGGCAAATCCTATAGGAAGATAGGTCGTGGTTTTTGACTCCCTTGAGCAAGGAGTTTTCCACGTCAAAATTCTTATTTTGATTGTTACTTTTCGCTGCATTACCTTCTTGCACAAAGTATTTCAAGAATCAGATTCTTGAAGCGCATAGGAGTAGCCCGATCCTAACAAGTGGTATCAGAGCTAGACCTTTACAAAAAGCTAGTACCCTGAAAGATTGCGACACTTCCTACAATAGAAGAAGTACAATCAACCACAAGACCACGATGCTTCAACAAAAATTATTACGACTGGTGGGAAGCCAAATTGAAGATTATATAACAAGTGAAGATCCAGAGCCAAGAACCATGGGAAATCATTCTCAAGGGATCAATTACTTCCAAAGCACCAACGTCAGCAGATGGAAAAGAATCAACATCAGCGTCCTTACCCAAAATAAGGACTATACGGAGAAGGATTTTCAGGCCATCC
This sequence comes from Lycium ferocissimum, assembly GCF_029784015.1. NCBI lineage: Eukaryota > Viridiplantae > Streptophyta > Magnoliopsida > Solanales > Solanaceae > Lycium > Lycium ferocissimum. The sequence continues at coordinate 12,386,509 of NC_081353.1, forward strand.
AAAAGAATGGAAAGGCACAAAAGATACTTATTTGTAACCTTGGACCTAAAGAATATAGCAGAATCTCCTCCTGGAAGATGGCCAAAGGAGTGTGGAACACGTTACAGACCACCCAAGAAGGAAGAAGTCAGGTAAAAAAATCCAAGATCTCTATATTAAGTTGGCAATATGAGTTATTTAATATGACCGACGGGAAATCCATCGAAGAGATGTTCAATAGGTTCACCAACATAACTAATGAACTTGACTCTCTGGGTGTGGACAATCCTCAACAAAAAAAGGATTAAGAAACTGCTCGATATTCTACCTTATTCATGTGAAAGCCAAGTTAACTCCATCAGGGAGGCCAAAGACCTGCATATGATGACCCTAGAGGACCTCATGAGAAATTTAAAAATAGATAAGTTGAGAAAGATCCAAGCACAGAAAAATTCTCAATCAGTCAAAGATGTAAGCCTGGTCCTTGCTGCTACATATAACAAAGACATCAATAAATAAGACGTGGCGCTACTCACAAGAAGATTCCAGAAATTCGTTAGAAGAGAGGGGTTTTTAAATAGAGGAAATTCCTCTGGATCACGAAGACCTGATAGAGGAAATCAAGATGGATGCTACAGATGTGGAAGTATGGATCACTTTGTTAAGGATTGCACAACAGAGGAAAAAGAAGAAGTGAATTCGACAAAAGGTGGGAACAAGTCCTGAAAAATAAGATGAGTACAAGGCAAGCTCATCAGATTGTAAGAAAAGCCCTGGCTGCTATGGGTAGTTCCTTAAGCAATAATGAAAATGAAAGAAACAACCCCAATAGATCAGCAATGAAAGATGATGCACTTGCACTCATGGCTGAGACAAATTCAGACTCAGAACATAACAAGTTCGAAGTTAAATTCACTGACATAAAAGAGAGATTATTTTTCAAGGGGAAAAATAGAAA